>NC_058372.1:105888333-106191363 GCF_018350175.1 Felis catus | reverse complement strand
GGGAGAAAATAACAATAATTCACTTAGGCCTAAAATATTCCAAGAACATGGACTAAATGCATGAAGCAAACAGAAACATAATCGTGATAATATAATGTTTATAAAGAAAGAAGGTAAGGTGTAGTAGTTAAGGATTTGGGCTCTGGAATTCAACGCTGCCAAGGTCCAGCCCCACCCTTTCCACTTAAGAGGCTTGGTTAAGTTCTGCAGCTGACTCTCTGAGAAATGGTTTCCCCATGGGTATAATGGAGGTAAGACTAGTATCTATCTCTTATGAAAACTAAATGGTATACTGCAGACAGAAGGGCTTGATTTAAGTTAGCTAATACTAGTATTTTTCTTCATTGTTTGTAGTGTTATGTATTACACTATGCTGAGTAAAGACAAGTAGACAAGTCATTGACCAATGTTGATGTATCATTTAAAAGATGACACTGGCACTAAAATATATGAACAGCTATAGCATAGAAGAGAGACAACATACTTTTTAAATAAGTGAAATTGTACAGCATTATTAAATGGTATTGGATAACTAATTCTTAATTCTGGGCTCTAAAATATGAAGAACTTGAGAAGGAAAGCCAGAAACATAGTTAATTATCTCATGGGAAAGGCGGTATCCTGGGTTCAGTCTTTTAACATCTACTGGCCCATATAAGAATGGGCCTTTGGCCTGGAGTACTTCCTTACCAAGCAATGAAGAGTCCACACAGCCTGTACTCAGCTTATCACCTTGTGTGGGAATATCTTTACTTATTTCCAGCTCAATGGCTACTCTTTTTTTCACTGCTTAAAGCATGTGCGTCACATAGCACCCTACTGTTATACCTGTCCTCCACAAGGAGAAGATAGGGTTTCTTCCAGTGTGGAACTAAAGGGGAGTATGTAGGCCAACTGCCCTATGTTGGCCACAGGGAAAGACCCACTGGCCATGGGGGGCTGATGCCCACTACTGAAGCTGACCTTGCTCTGTCCCTTCTCTATAAAGTACTATTCTATCCAGTACTTGACTTATGGTTTCCATAGTGATTACAATACAAAGACTAAATGAGCAGAAGTATCTAGAGTCCTCTCCTGGGATTACTAACTAGTACACAATACTCTACTCCCTTGGTGCCAGGTATTCTTCTCTACACTAATAGACTTGAAAATAGAACCTAGGAAAAAAGTTAAAGAAATGAAATGATAGCTAGAAAAGATAATACTGAGAGGTTACTATAACTTTCTTTGCAGTGAACTCTGCTCTCTCCAACATTAACATGCCTATGCCAGCTTTCTTTCTAAGTTTATTTATTATTTATTTTGAGAGGGAGAGAGAGGGAGAAGTAGAGAGAGAGGGAGATGGAGAATCCCAAGCAGGCTCTGTGCTGTCAGCATGGAGACTGACGCAGGGCTCAGCATCATGAACCATGAGATCATGACCTGCATGCGCTAAAATCAAGAGTCAGACACTTAACCGACTGAGCCACCCACGTGCCTCGACGCCAACTTTCTTTTGATTAGTGTCACCATGGTATGTCTTTCTCCATTCCTTTACTTTTAATATATCTATGTCTTTTTTTTTTTAAAGAAGTTTTTTACTGACTATATAGTTGGGTCTTATTTTTCTGTTCATTCTGAAAGTCTCCTCTTTTTTTTTTTTTTAATTTTTTTTTTCAACGTTTATTTATTTTTGGGACAGAGAGAGACAGAGCATGAACGGGGGAGGGGCAGAGAGAGAGGGAGACACAGAATCGGAAACAGGCTCCAGGCTCCGAGCCATCAGCCCAGAGCCCGACGCGGGGCTCGAACTCCCGGACCGCGAGATCGTGACCTGGCTGAAGTCGGACGCTTAACCGACTGCGCCACCCAGGCGCCCCGAAAGTCTCCTCTTTTAATTGGTGCATCTAAAACACTCACATTTAAGGTGAAAATTGATAGGACACCTGGGTGGCTCAGTCTTAAGCATCTGACTTCGGCTCAGGTCATGTTCTTGAGCCCCATATCAAGCTCTGTGCTGACAGTGCAAAGCCTGTTTCAGATTCTCTGTCTCCTGCTCTCTCTGCCCCTCCTTCTGTGCCCTGTCTCTCAAAAATAAACATCAAAAAAAAAGTGAAACTTGATATAGCTGGATTAGTATCAATAATATTCATAACTGTTTTCTATCTGTTGCATTTGTTCTTTTCCTCCTTTTTTGCCTGTTTTTTTTTTCTTTTGCTTTCTCTGACTCTTAACTGAACATTTTATGGATTCTATTTTTTCTCTTGCCTTGCAAGTTATATTTATATATTTATATCAGTTATATTTCTTTAAAATATTTTTTAGTGGTTTCTTTACAGTTTGCAATATACATTTATCACTAATCCAAGTTCACTGCCAAATACCACTATACTGCTTCATGGGCTTTACAGGTACCTTATAAGAGAGTATTCCCAATTCCTAACTCCTCTACCTTATAACATTGTTGTTATTCATTTCACTTATTCATAAAGCTCTAATCACCTAATATATTTTTGCTATTATTATTTTGAACAAACTGTTATGTGTTAAATCAGTTAAGAATGAGAAAAATAAAATGTTA
The DNA here is from genome assembly GCF_018350175.1 of Felis catus. Lineage (NCBI taxonomy): Eukaryota > Metazoa > Chordata > Mammalia > Carnivora > Felidae > Felis > Felis catus. Next base: position 106,188,803 of record NC_058372.1, on the reverse strand, counting down.
TTTTTACTTTCACGTAGTCCTTCTCTAATGCTCTTACTTTATGTGGATCTATGTTTCTGACCTATATTTAATTTTCTGTATCTTGTAGAACTTCCTTTAACGTTTCATGTAAGGAAGATCTAGTGGAAACAAACTCTCTCAGTTTTTGCTTGCTAAAGTCTTCCTTTCTCCTTCACTATTAAAGGATGATTTCACTGGATATAAACTCTAGTTTGGTGGCATTTACTTTTTCTTTCAACACTTTTAAATATTTCACTCCACTCTTTTCTTACAGTCATAGTTTCTAAAAAGAACTGTGACATAATTCTTATCTTTGCCCCTTATCTTTGCCCACTAGGTAAAGTGTCTCCCCCTTCTCCTGTGGCTTCTGTCAAGATTTTCTCTGTCTTTAATTTTCTGCATTTTGAATATGATATGCCTAGGTGTAGATTTTTTTTTTCATATTCATTCTGCTTGGTGTTCTTCATACTTCCTTGATCTGTAGTTTAGTGTCTGTCATTAATTTTGGAAAATTCCCAGCCATTATTATTTCAAATATTTATTCTGTTGCCTTTTCTTTCTTCTCCTTCTAGTATTCATATTAAGTTTATGTTACACCTTTTGTAACTGTACTGCAGTCCTTGGATATTCTGTTCTCTCTTTTTCATTCTTTTTTTTCTTCCTCTTTGCATTTCAGTTCTGGAAGTTTCTCCTGACATATCTTCAAGCTCACTTACTTTCTTCATGGTCATTTCCAGACCACTAATAAGCCCATCGAAGGCATTCTTCATGTATATCATAGGGCTCTTGCTTTCTAATACTTCCTTTTGATCCCTTCTTAGAGTTTCCTTTTCTCTGCTTACATTACCTACTTATTCTTACATATTGTCCAGTTCCTCCATTGGATTCCTTAGAGTATTAATCCTAGTTATTTTAAATTCTCAGTCTGATAATTTCAAAATCTCTCCTTTGTCTAAATCTAGTGATGATGCTTGCTTTGTTGATTCATACGGTGGTTTGTAGGTTGTTTTTGTTTTGCATTTTTGCATATCCTGAATTTTTTTGTTGAAAGCTAGACGTAAGGCAACAGATTAAAAAAAGCACCTGAAGTAGAGAGGACTTCAGTGTGAAGTTTTGTGTATATCTGGCTAGGAGTTAGACTGTGTTTACCATTTGTCCTTGCTATAGTGTCAGAGGCTAAAATTTCCTATGTTCTTGTTTTTATCTCCTCTGTTGTGCTTGGGTGTCTCTATAGATTCCATAAAGAGGGTTTAAAACTTGCAGTTCTGGCTTTAATCCCCTGTTATACAGTAGCCCTATTGGTTTGCTTTCCAGTCTATCCCCAGTAACTAACCTAGTTTCTCACAGAGAAGAGGCCCTTAATAATGATGTGCTGAATGAAAGACTAAAAATAAAGGTAAATGTTAGATATAAAGAAGGGTTTTCTTTTCTTTTTCTTTTTTGAGAGAGAGCATGCATGAGTGGGGGGAAAGAGGGAGGGGGAGAGAAAGAATATTAAACAGGCCCCATGCCCGGTGGGAAGCCTGACTCCAGGCTCAACCTCATGAACATGAGATCATGACCTGAGACAAAATCAAGAGTCAGACACTTAACCGACTTAGCCACCCAGGTGCCCCATAAAGAAGGATTTCTGAACGCTATTAATGGCCTGGACTGGGTCACTAATCCAGGTTGTGAAATCTCCCTTCCCATATGCCTTTAAAGCAAGCATGGTTTTAGTATGTGTAGTATGGTTTCTGAGTTGTCCTGTCAGAAGGTGAAAGATGGATCTACCAGTTTCTCAATGTTCCTCACAGATTCTTTTCCTGACTTTTGTTCATTTCCCCCTAGGATATCTTGCCCATCAGGATACTTCCTCATATGGACTAAGAAAGGTTTACATTGTTACATCTCAACAGAAATTTAGTTTTTTATGCCTCTGAATTATTGTCTTCATTCATTCAACAAATACTTGCTGAATATCACCTCTGTGTGGGTTACTGGCGTTCTGTTTGCCAATATACTACAGGTCTTTCTACCTTACATGATTTATTCTTACTGTAAGACAAGTTAACTCAGAAAAACTCTTTCTACAACACACTCCTCCCAGAATATTTAGGTCAATTTTAACACCTGCCTCCAAGCAGTAAAGATTCATATGTTCTCCAAAGTTCTAACATTCTAACTGCTAGATGTTGAAAACTCTGATAAAAGTTTCATATCCAACTGTGGGTTTGATTGTAAACATTGCTTACTCAGAATTTAGTGCTTTCTTTTTTAGGTAGTGAGCAGGGAAAGTTGATGTATGAGCCTTAAACAGAAGACTATTGTACCTCTAGCATTGGAAAGAATAAATACAAGGAAATACCCATAGAAGTAACAGTCAATTCCTTTGGGATTTGAGACCTAGTATTCTGCAGTCTTTCCACGTCCAGCCACCATGACTGTGGTCAATAACCTGACATAGTCACAAACCTTTGGACATTCACATTTCTTTATATGTTCCATATCTGTTTATATCACTCATTTCTATTATGAGTAGGTGAATCCCTTAAATCCAATTACTTCAAATATTCAGATTTTATCATAAGGCTTTGCCTTACTGTTTCTTCTCTGAATCTCATCTTTCCTCTACTATGATTCCCTGTAATGAGAAAGTTGTTCTTACATGCGAAGCTCCATTTTAAATTAATCTGGTCCTTTGATAGTCTTCTTCATTAACTTTCAGCATGTTTTCTAAGTTTCTCTGACTTGAAGCTGTTATAATTTATCCAGTAGGAATGCCTTCAAAGAACCATAGTCATAGAGGACTTTAGAATGATTCAAAACAAAGAAAAGCAATAAGTATTGCAATTTAATCTTACGAGAAGTTTAATTTTTCCAGTGTGAGAAAATAATATACCCACAAAATGTCACTGCAACATAAGAAGCTAAACTCATTTCTCCATCTCCTGCTTGATAAAAAAAGGGGAAAAAAAACCCTTAATAGATAGTAGCTGATTAATCATTTTCAGCATGGGAAAAACACAGTATAAATGGGCTCCAAAACAATTCCCCAACCCATGCTCTAGTAATAACACAGTGCAGCAACAGCAAAGGTATTTTAGGGAAAGACTGCTCTTGAGAAAAGATTTTCAAGTAATTTCATTTCCTTCGATCATACACCCAAGGTATTTCTATACATGTACATTAAAAAGTATCTGCAGGGGCGCCTGGGTGGCACAGTCGGTTAAGCATCCGACTTCAGCCAGGTCACGATCTCGCGGTCTGTGAGTTCGGGCCCCGCGTCAGGCTCTGGGCTGACGGCTCGAAGACTGGAGCCTGTTTCCGATTCTGTGTCTCCCTCTCTCTCTGCCCCTCCTCTGTTCATGCTCTGTCTCTCTCTGTCCCAAAAATAAATAAACATTGAAAAAAAAATTAAAAAAAAAAGTATCTGGAAACAAAGACCTCCTAGCACTTTTAGCATTTTTGAGGGTCCTCCACTTTTTTTTTTCAACGTTTATTTATTTTTGGGACAGAGAGAGACAGAGCATGAACGGGGGAGGGCCAGGGAGAGAGGGAGACACAGAATCGGAAACAGGCTCCAGGCTCCGAGCCATCAGCCCAGAGCCCGACGCGGGGCTCGAACTCACGGACCGCGAGATCGTGACCTGGCTGAAGTCGGATGCTTAACCGACTGCGCCACCCAGGCGCCCCGAGGGTCCTCCACTTCTTAAAGACTTTTCTGACTTTCTCCCACCACAGGGTATTATGTATATACAGGCAGACTGTCCCAGGGCCTAAGATAGTGATAAATCACCATTTAAAAAGTCCACAGTGACTCTTTCAGATTTTTAAAGGAATTTACCCCGAAGCAGCTTAGTCACTGGCATCAATATGATGACTGACAATCAAGTCTTGATCATGATGAAAGCTCGCTTCATACTTTAATTACAAAAAACTATGGAACCAGTAAACTAATATCAGGCTCCAGAGGGATATTGGACTGGCCTGGCAAAACAATGAATTCTTTGTTATTTGGCAGCAGCAGACTTTTTAATGAATCAAATATTTGAGTTGCATAGAATTACAATGTACACCAAACATGGGCTATCAATCTCCAAATAATTATGTGGATTGTGCACTAAAATTTTATACTCTCATTCTTTCTGAGTCATTCAGAAAGCATTTTAACCCATCACAGCACCTCAGGGTAGGATCTGAAGCTCTCATTATGCCAAAACAGTGTGGGAACTGGGGCCCTTCCACTGATAAAACTCCAGGCAGGGTAGAATTTGCTGTATTTTGAGGGAATGCTTAGAGATTTGCTGGACTCCGAAAGTATCTATAAACTTTTCCCTGATCTCTGATCCCCTGATCCCCATCCATATTACTGTCTCCATTGACGAACACTGGCAATTCTGATCACACACACACACACACACACACACACACACACACACACACACTTTGCCCCTGCATATAGGTGTGTGTGTCTAACTTACACATGAGTCCCAAAATGACCAAGATTATTCTGAAAACTTTCATATGCGGAAAAATTTGTCTAATCTCCATTCCATTCTTCTTCAATCTAGGATCCATCTAAAATATTGCCCCAAGGAAAAAGACAGACTCCAACACTTGATAGGCCATGCGTTCATTTTTCAGGTTTTCTTGGGCAATGAAGAAAATCTTTCCCGATAAATGGGTTATCGTAAAATCTGTCGGCACTTCATCTGAGGGGCAGACATTGTTTTTGTTAAGGCAAAACAATATTTCCATGTGTTTTCCAATTTTCTCCTCAGGTGGTGCTGAGCACCCATGCAACCCAAATGACAATGGAAGGGAAGGGTTTGGAAGTTGAGAGCACAGGGTGGAGGATGAGGATGAGGAACAGAAAACAGAGCAGGAATGGGGGGATTTGCTGGAAAACAGACAGTGGGGTTTTGTGCTTGTTTATTTTTGTTTTGTTTTTCCTTTCAGAAGGCACAAATTTAAACAGCTTTAAATCTTTATAGGAAAGATCTGGTTTTTTGGTACATCCGTACTTTCATTTAATAAACACTTCTTGAACATCTACTACGTGTCAGACATTGTTCTAAGCACTACAGAACAGCAGCAAACAAGACAGGCTAGATTCCATCCTTTCTGAGTTTGCCATCTACTTAGGGAAAACGGAAATAAACAATAAGCAAATAAGATTAATGTTAGTTGGTGATAAATGCTATGAAGAAAATGATAAAAGTGGTGTTATTTATGTAGAGTAGTTAGAAAACACCTTTCTGAGGAGGTGACATTTCAGTTCTAAAGAAAGTACAGAGACTGTATACAAGCCTTATGTAGAAGGGTCATTCTTAGTCTTAAGGAGAGTTTGCTCTTCTATTGTACAGGGGGGTGGGGTGGGGGGGACAATGTGTATTAAATTATAGGTTTTCAGGCTTAATAATATTAGTATTTGTTAACACTTAGTTGCAGGCCTGATATTCCGATGGCTACTATTTTGTCTATGAAGTACAAGGAGGCAGAGACAGAGGGGTGATTGGGATTTGAGGCTGGGGTTTGGGAGAATGAGCTGAATAGTAAAAAGTAAGAGGGTTGCCAGCTAGTGTTAAGGATACCTTCAAGGTTAGTGTGACTTTTCTTTATCAGTACACCACTGGTCAGAAATAGGCATAAATGAAGCATAAAGGTGTGTTCTTCTAGGGTTCATATTTTATCTGATGGGTGTGATGAAAATGCAGACAAGGAAGGAAGTTAGTTAGGGCTATTGGCAAGAATCCCATTAGGAAACAGTCCTTGGAACCTAAGGGTGTTATTAAAAGATGCTCGGGGGATGAGTAAAGAGGTCAATGGAAGGAGAGGGGCAGCATTAGTTAATGGCACATCCAAAGGAGAAGGATTGGGTCTTAACTGGCTGCAATAAAGCAAACAGAGTAACAGGTCTGCTGTGTCATCCTGAGGAATAACAGACGTGAAACGATATTCAACTACTCTTTGAGAAGACTATAAGCAAAGCGGTGTCCTGAGGAGAACGCCAAGTGGAATATAGGAAGGCTTTGAGAGCAAGCTATGGAAAGAAGGCTATGAAGGAACAGTTCTGGAGGGCACAACAGAAGGAGTCAAGAAGAGGAGAAGCAAGGAGGTCGATGTCTAGGACAAAAATGCTTAGAATATCATGGCTATGGTAGAGACTAGCAGGGCTGGAGTATTCTGTAGGCTTTAGATAGGGAGGAGAGAACAGGTAGATTCAGCCTTAAGGATCTTTTTAACTTGGAAGGGCACTAGGCTAAATGACTAAAATCATTAGGAGCTGGGTGACATGGGTCCAAAGCTTTGAAGCTCCTGCCTTCAGTTCAGTATCTACACTGAGAGTTTTTAGAATAATATATTCTATTTATTTATTTATTTATTTATTTATTTATTTATCTATTTTAAAATACTATAAGGGTTTACATGATCTCTCCCTTTATACTTATTTGGTCATGACACAACTTCTATAGTGGCTGAACCGGAAAAATCAATCACAACCATCACAAATAATATTACTCAAGCTTACAAAATTCTCCACAAGTAAATAAAGAAAAGTAGCTAACATTTATTTAGCATTTACTATGTGTCAGGCACTGTGCTTCGTGCATTATCTAAAGCTCAAAAGAACCCCGTAAGCACATTATTATTTACATTTCATGGATGCTGTAACTAAGAATTAAGGAGGTTCAATAGTTTGCTCAGGACCTTACAGTCAATAAATGATAAATTTGGCCCTGGTCAGTCTTATTCTAGAGTGCAATGCTATATGGTCTCTGGACCAGGCTAGACACACAATCCAATTTCTAAACAAACCACTGTAGTATTTAAATACTTTAAAAGTGTGGGGAGAAAAAAGGAAGGAAGTGATGAGTTTCAGGACACCGCAGAATAGAACACCTTGGCATATAGAATATTTTAAGCTCAAGGAATTTGAGAAAACAGCAAAAGCAGGAAGGTCACTCTGATCTCCCCTGCCCTTCTCCGCTGAAACAGTAAAAACAAAAACAAAAACAACAAAAAACATTATGTGAGAGGTGCCCTCCCTACGCCCAGAGAAAAGGAGCAGCCATAGCTCTGAAGACAAAGGGACTCGGGGCAGAATCCAAACCAACCGGTCTCACCAAATTTCCTCCAGTTTACTAGGCTTACTGCAGACTCTGTGCCCTATCCTATTCCTCCGTGATAGTCCAGGCTTCAGCAAACTCAACATAAAACACTCAGATTTAACTGTTACTTCACTTCCTTTGAAGGCTCCTGTGTCGTGTAGAACTTAAATAAATGTGAAGCCTTTCTTCTATTATTCTGAATTTGTAAAAGAAGAGACTTTTACCATGTTAGCTCAACCAGTTCCCACGGAAGGAAGGAAGGAAGGAAGGAAGGAAGGAAGGAAGGAAGGGGAAAAACCTGAAGTGATTCTGAACGGTACGCATGCTATTTAAATGCTCCGTGGCCAGCTCTCTAACAGAACATGCGGTATTTCGGTAGGTTTATGTTTTCAGTGTAAGTTCACTAGGAGGCATCTGCTGATAAAACATAGTAATCTGAGACTTTTTTTAGGTAGCATATTATTGTCAAAAACAACTGCTGGCAGAACTGAACCGTGGCAAACGGAAATGTTAAATCAAAAACCATTTCAAGGCTGTCGAAACAATCGTCTGGGTCTGGACAAGCTGCACTCATAGACAAAGCAAGCTCACACCCACTGGGCTATGACCTGCACCTTCAAAGGTCCACTTTCTCCTACAAAGACAGGAGAGGGTAGAGAGGTGGTCACTCACAGCTCCAGACAAGCTGCTTCCCCTTGCAGAGACGGCTGGCATTTTCACGGATGAGCAAACACACATTTGGGTTCATTCAGCACCACGTGGTGGCCCCACTGCCATTTCTGGGACAGCATGTTCCACAAGTAGATGGAATGCACCCCCTCAGGCTTCCGGGGCTGAGCACAGAGAGCAGTGGCTTGGGTGGGCACAACCACCCACTCCACATACCGACAGAATCGGCCTTTCACTGAGGCAGGTGTCAGGGCAGAACAGCCAAATGGCACTAGTAATAATAAATGAACACTAATAAATGAATGTACTCAGCCGGACCTTATGATCCCCAAAGCAGGAGGTCACTAATTTGACAGCTCATGAGATAAATTAAGCATTAGGATAGTGTGATTTATAATAAGAAATATATTTGGTCTTCATCCATGGCTCCCAGTACATAGCTCCTAAAACCTTTATAATTTCCTAAGGGACAAGAGCTATAGCGTCTGCTTTTGTTCCCAGCTCCTGAAATCGCTTCAGAGCCATAAAGGTGAAATGAATATTTTTTGTTATGCAAGACTAGCCCCTTTCAACCAAACCTGAGTTTGTGTTCATGAATGTCTACTGAAGGCCTATACAGATGAAGGCTGGTTGCCAGAGAAGCCAACCAGCTGATTAGAGGGCTGGAACTTTCAGTCTCACCCTCTCCCTACGTCCTCAAAATCTGGGGAGAGGAGAGGGATTGGAAGCTGAATCAATCACCAATGGTCAATGAGTTAATCAGTTATGCCTGTGTAATGAAGCCTCCATAAAACCCAAAAGAACAGGGTTTGGAGAGCTTCAGGGCTGCTGAACATGCCAGGGAGCTGGGGGGAATGGTGTACCCAGAGAGGCATGGAAGTTCTGAGCTCCTTCCCCTATGCCTTGCTCTACTTCTCTTCCATCTGGGTGTCATCTGTAGCCTTTATTAGGTCTTTTCACAATAAACTGGTAAACACTAGTGTTTCCTTGAGTTCTGAGAGCCATTCTAGCAAATAATTCAACACAAGAAGGGGGTTGTGGGAATCCTGATGTATAGCCGGTAAGCAAGATGTATAGGTGACAATCTAGCATCTGACGTGGAGACTGTTATGGGATGGAGCCCTTCACTTATGGCACCTGATGCCAACTCCAGGCAGACAGTGTCACAACTGAGTTGAATTGTAGGACACCCAGCTGGCATTACAGAATTGCTTGATGTGTGGAAAACCTTTCCATCGGATATCAGAAGTGAGGTAGAAGTGAATAAAGGAAAATATAGGGTTTTTCCAAGATAGGCAACAACTTCATACATTTTTTTTTAACATTTATTTATCATCGAGAGACAGGGAGACAGAGCATGAGTATGAGAGGGACAGAGAGAGGGGGAGACACGGAATCTGAAGCAGTTTCCAGGCTCTTAGCTGTCAGAACAGAGCCCGATGCAGGGCTTGAACTCACAAACCGTGAGATCACGACCTGAGCCGAAGTTGGACACTTAACCGACTGAGCCACCCAGGCTTTTCTTTTTTTTGACGTCAAGATAGGCAACAACTTTTAAAGTCAATGATAATTATTTTCATGCTTCAATTTTGCATTAAAAATATATTTACTTGATAGTCAATACATTCCTCTTGGGAGGGGCCTGTACTGGGTTTGGGGGAACTACAGATATGTTCACTTATTTAATCTTCAAAACAACCTTAATAGATCTATAATCACACCAGTTTTACAAATGGGTAAATGGAGTTTCAGAAAGGTAAAACAAACCAAACAAAAACACTTGCCCCAGACTATTAAGTACAAAGGAAAAGTACTGAGTACAAATCTAGGTCTGGGCAGATACAGAAGTCCACTTCCTTTCCATTCCTGCGGCTACCTGGCATCCTATCTGGCTGTGTTAAATGGGAGCTTCTTTTATAGCTTTCCTTCTGGATTGAGACCCATGCCTCCTAGGGAAACATCCTCCTTCCTACCAAACAGTGGATTTGCCTCTGGCTGATGGGGACAGACCTCCAAAAGGAGAATTCAGAGAGAACAGGAGGAATTAAGCCTCAAAGCCCATGGATGAGCTCTTGAGGTACAGCAGTGGCTGCTTTCTTTACATCGGAAGCAGCTGACTTCAGGGCAAAGACTGCTGTACCATGATCGAAGTGCCATTCAGCATCCATGGACATTTTTAATTCCTCATCACCCAGACTGTCACATTATACACAAAGTTGTTGTTGCATCTGAATATTAACCCATTCGTTTTTTCTTTAGGAAGGAAGGAAGGAAGGAAGGAAGGAAGGAAGGAAGGAAGGAAGGAAGGAAGAAAGGAAGGGAGGATAGAAAGAAGGGAGAAAGAAGGAAGAAAGAAAAAGGAAAAGCGCTTGCTTTAAATTGTTATTGTGCACCAGTTTATGTTGTTTAAACAAGCAGTGAAGGGCCAAGGGCAGGCTGCCCCCAAATAGGCCACTTTGGCCTAAAGACTATTTCGAATTAAAAAGCAGTCAATTGGGGCACCTGGGTGGCTCAGTCAGTTAAGTGTCTGACTTTAGCTCAGGTCATGATCTCATGGTTTGTGAGTTCGAGCTCCATATTGGGCTCTCCATTGACAGTGCAGACCCTGCTCCAGATCCTTTTCTTCCTCTCTGCTGCTCCCCTGCTTGCTCTCACGCACGCGTTCTCTCCCTCTCTCCCTCTCTCCCTCTCTCCCCCTCTCTCTCTCTCTCTCAAAAATAAACATTTTTTAAAAAGCAATCAAAACCCAGCAGATTCAGGAAAAGCTCTTTACCTCCCGCTCAACTGCCTGACAGAATTTAGATAAAGAGCCTATTCCAGGAAGAGAGCTATCACCATAGATATCTACATTATGATATGAACTAAGTAAGGTAGACAGGAGGCATCTAGCAAGGCCTGTTTGATAGAAGTCCTCTACCTCCCATTGTTTCTGAGTGGCCCAGCAGTTGTTTACCAAACATTTACTTTTTCATAGCCTGTGAATTTCATTCCTTTCTTTTGAAGTCCCAGGCCCCTAACCCCTTCTCCCTAGTTCAGAATGACATATACACTTCATTTTGCCTGACTGTCTTCAGAATTTCCACATCTGTGTGAATTCCCTGTACCTACAAAATTAAATTTAACTTTCTCCTGTTAATCTGTCTCATGTCAATTTGATTCTTAGCCCAGCTAGGAGGATCTTGAAGGGCAGGGGAAATTCTTCCTTCCCAGCAGTAGCACCGGACCTAAAGAGAAGAGCACAGCAGTTTAAAAGCTGCCATAGCGATCATAAAACCTCAGTCCCTCTCAGACTTCCAGGTAGTGAACGAAGAGTAAAGTGGGCATGCCAGAGAGAAGGCAAAAACCAATCAATCTGGCAAACATCAAAGATACTCAGATGCATACGGGCAAGTGAAATTAAGCAGTCCTTCACCTTCCTCTCCCTCCTGCTGCAAATCCTGGTTTTACTCAGATTTGAGGGACTTCAGTTTCAGAGAAAAGAGGGCTTGGATACAATAGGAAATCCCATGTTTTGAGTGAGTTATAAACACAAGTCTGCAATGTTCCTTTTTTTTTTTTTTTATAACAGCCAGCCCTTTAAAATAAAAGCCTCCATCCATGCATAACACGCTTCCTTCAAAGCTCACCCTAGCCTTTATACCTCCTTGCTATTTTCTCATTTGCTTGCTCTTATTTGGAGAGACATACATTAATGGCATACAAGCAGATTTTATGGAAGATTGCTTCTTCTGATGTTTTACTCTCCCCTCCCCCATCGGCCCCTCATTATTTTTCATTCTAGAAGTCCCTTGGAATTAGAACCACGCTCTCTCTATTATTTGCAAGTTCTTCAGTACAGTCTTTAGTTCCTAGATATCCATTCTTTTCAAAGGCAGACTTGGTTAACTCAAGCATTTTCTCATTTACATGTGAACCAACCCCAATTCACCAGCACTGTAATTTACATGTTGAGTGCATAAAAGCTTCACAACTGCAGAGTCCTGTGGCCTTCAATTCACACAGCAGATACTCACTCCCTTGCTATGGAGCTTGTGTTTGGTTTCTCTGCCAGTGAGTTCATTGCAAATTGCTGTGTTGTGCGCACCAGCAGCCTCCACCACTTAGAGCTCTCTAGCTTCTTCCTAATTTAGACACTCTCTATAGTGTCATCTTTCCTGATTTAGTGCCTGATGATTTGAAGAAATTCTAGGAGAAAATTCTTCCCCTTTCTGTAACAGTGCGACTACTGCCTCGTACAGAAATAGTGCTGCTGACCTAAAAGATGTCATAAAATTCATGCTCAAGCAGGCATCCCTATTCTAACACCCTCCTCTGGCTGTGTTTTGTGTAATAAAGAACTTAGCTGGCCTTTGTCCCCAGTTCCTGGGAGGTAACCTCTAAACCCTTGGAATTTCCTGAATGAATGGAGTATTTTTGTTATTCATGGTGGGTCCCTGGACCACACCTGATACATTATGCTAATGAGGTGACTCAGACAGGGGGGTGGCCACACCAGAAAGACCTAGCATGTGATTAGAGAGGGTTGAGGCTTTGAGCCACCTGATATCAGCCCTACCTCCAGAGAAGGGAGGGAGACTGGAGATTGAGTTCAATCATGAGGCAAACGATTGATTTGATCCATAGTACCTATATAAAGAAACACCAACAAAAACTCTGGACACTGAAGTGTGGGTGAGCTGCCCTGGCTGGCAATACTCTGGGTAATTTCTCTACTTTGCTATGGAGAGGATAACACATCCCTGAGGATGATGGAAGCTTCACATCTGAAACCCTCCTAGACCTCTCCCTCAGTGCCTTTTCTTTCAGCTCGCTCTAATCTGTATGCTTTTGTTATAATAAAACTGTAATTGTTAAGTGGGGCATTTTCCTGAGTTCTGTGAATTATTCTAGTGAATTATTGAAACTAAGGGATTCCATAAGGACTCCCAAATTTATAGTCCGCTAGTCTGAAGTGAAGTGAACCCTGGAGACCCCTTCTCTCACCCAGGCTGATATGTGAAGTGAGAGCAGTCTTGTGGAGGGCTGTGCCCCTGACCTTGAGTTTGGCCAGCTCTGAGCAGCTGTCTCAGTGGTCTCTTTGGTTTAAAACTTAGGAACCATGCTGTTAAGGAGCATGAAAGGCCCCTCCCTGTTTTATTAGACAAAACAGTCTAATATAAGTTAAAAGCAGGTCCAGGTTTTGGCACCTGACAGCCTTGATCCAAATCCAGCCTCTGTTACTTGCAGCTTGCATGACCTTGGGCAAGTTGTTTAAACTCTCAGTGCTTCAGATTCTGCATTCGTAAAAGGAGTATAATAACAGCAATATCTATCACACTGGGTTGTTGTGAGGATAAATATGTTAGACATGCAAAATGCTCTTAAGTGCTCACAAATGTTACTTAACATATGCAAACTAATGCATTGTTTTTTTCTATTGAAATTAACCAAGAAGCAGATAATACCAATATATTTTATCCTTTATTTACTATAGTATCAAATCACAGGTTCTAGCCATTTAACCAAAGGCTGTCTTATTGCTTGCTAGAGGACTAAGTACGAATTCAACTCCAATCCACTGATGTGTGACTATGAGCCACAGCCACTCATAGAGCATCTTCTCCTAATGCAGGATATACAAGGTGGGAATCTGCAGGTGCAGATGGCACTGGCAGTCTTAATTCATGGCTGACCTCAGGTGTGTCCTTGGACACTGGGCTATTTTCAGCCTAGGGGTCTCTCCCTTCAGCTCCCTTGGTAGTCAATTCTATTTTCATGAGAGACTGTGTGGCAGAGCATTTCAGTCTCCGAGGGTCAGTTGTAACCGCTAAGTAAAGGGGTTCTGTTAGGGAGTGAGGGGAAAGAGAGAGAGAGAAAAGCACATGTCCTCATCTCCTTGGTTATATGCCTTCCCTATTTGACACGTGTAGCATCTAAATCAGGAATTCTCAAAGCAAAGTTCCCCAACTAGCAGTATCAGACCTTTGGAGTCAGAAACTCTAGGGGCGGAGTCCAAAAAACTATTTTAACAAGACTTCCCAGTGATTCTGTTGCTCAAGTTTGAGAACCACCTTTCTCAATGATTTTGCCATAATATGTGGAGTTGCCCTCAGATCAGAAAGTCTTTATCTGTCCTTGTGGCACTACCACTCTCACCACCAACCTGCTAAAATCCTCTCTCTAACCTTTGGGGATACAGTTCTGTGCCATGACCATACTTCCCTCTGAACTTCCCTTCATCCAACTTCCCTAACAGAGGTACATTTCCTGATGCTGTTTTCTCCCTTTGATTCGTGGTCCATCTCAAGCTATCATTCAACATTCAAAGACAGTCTTAAAGGCTGCACAAAGCAGGAACCCTATAGAAAAAGCCAAACCCAGTGGTGGGAAAATGCAGGGAACCAGGGAGGGACACACTGAACAGGGACAAGGAACTTTCCCCTTCTTCTACTCTTCACATGTGTTATTAATAAAATAAAATATAAAAATAAATACATTAAGTCTTATTTCTCCCACATCAACAATACTCTTTGTCTTGATTAGTACAAATAAAATTTCACCTCTAATCATTTTATCCAAGGGCATTTTATTAGTACATTAGTCATCAAATAAGGAATATATTAGAGAGGATACAGGCAATGGGGACATCCAACGTGGAGCTGAAAACCAGTGAAGAATTCTGTCTGGCTACAAAGAGAAGAGTGTAGAGAAAGAAACAAGGCAGGAGTCAAAGAAGCAAGAAGTCATCAGAGGTATAAAGAAAGGGAAGCCAATAGGAGAACAGTGGGGCTTGCAGTGGGGTACTGTAACTATCATCACTCCCAGGGCACAATGCACGAGGCTTACTGGCTTGAGGAACCGGGCTGCCATGGGAAATATGGGACAGTGAATATCAATCACACTGGCACTAGCTTCAAGTGACCTTGATTCTGATCCTAGATCTCTCCACTACTTACTGGTTTACATGTTCTTGTTGAAGTCATCGAGACATTCTGCACTTAGGTTTTCTTCATTCAGGAGGAGGGTAATAGCCTCACAAGGTTATTATGAAGATCAAAAGTAAGCATGCATATGAAAATGTTTTACAGTCAGTCTCCCATGCAATTGTGAAGTTAGTAATAACATCATTGTGAAGTAATAACCTAAAGCGCATGAACATGGAGATCTCTGACTGATTTGTGTGTTGTATCCCCAGCACCCAGAACTGTGCTGGCACATAATAGACACTCAAACATTTATTGAAGAATCAAAGTATTCTTGTTATTATTTAAAAGGATTGGTGTCAGTGTGGATTTTCCATTCATGCTATGTTAGAGCACAGCACACAGAAGATATATAGCTATAGTTGTCTTATTTTTAGAAAGGGGATACGTGATACTTGGAAATAAACCCATTTATAAATAGATGCAAAACGATTAAGGAATACCTAAACCACACCTACTCACTTAGCAAGACTGAAAACTTCATTCTAGAATAATTACTAGGTAACTGGTAATTGTCTTGGATATTATTACCGATTTAGACTCTATGCTGTTTTTAATAGATTAGTGTACTTTGTTTTATTGGTACGAAGAATGAACGCTGTGGCATTATCAGCTGTGGCGGCTGGTGTTGGCAGCAAAATAATTCTCTAAATGAGATCTGTGATTTGAATACACTCTCCTGTATAAAGCAATCTTCACAGAAAAATATCACTCTGTCAGAGTCAGCTCTGGCTGTGCACTCAAACGTCCCATTGTGATAGCTGACATTTAGACCAAAATGGCTTCCATTGCCCTCCGGGTCCAACAAGAAAGGAGACAGAGATAAATGCACACCCCCAAGACATAAGTAACTGGAAACCTCCTGAAAGAGAAGAAAAACAAGGCCTTTAATACTCTGGCTCAGGAAACTGGAAATGGGGCTGAAATGTTTAAAAGGAAAAGGCAAACTCTCCTCGCCTAGGCCCCCTTTCTCCCCTTAGAAGCAGGCCTTCTTTCCTTCCTTCAACAACACTTGTGAAGCTATACTGAAGGTAGCACAGTGTGGCCTGGGCATAGAAAAGTAGAAAGGTATGAAGCCAAAAAGGGATATGGGGGTCCATTGAGGGAGGATGGTGTAAGTTAGCTTCAGAGTGTGGTCTTCTTCTGGGGCAACTGGAAGCAGCTGTGTGCATTTTTGAGAGGGGAGTGATAATTTTGACTTTTAGAAAGATCATCTGGGCTGCAGTGAGAAAACATTGAAAGATTAAAGAAGGGAAAAGAAGCCAGTAAGAACAAAGAATGAAAGATTTCTGATATCCTGAATTGAGGTAGAAAAGATGAAGAAGAGGGGATAGATCCTACAAATGCCAAAGAGGCAAAACTGATAGCATTTCATTAGCAATACTGCATGTGGAATAAAAGTGAAAGGAGTATTCCACTTGAGCCAAGGCATTGTGAAAAAAGAGCAGATTTGTACGTAGTATAGAAGAGAGTGATACCATGAATAATAGAATATGCTTCCCTTCATGGGTCTGCATTTTCCAGTAATGTTACCTCATGTCTACAGTTAGACATTGAATGAATAAATGTGTGAAGAGGAAGGAGAGTGGTGTATCTTCCTTAGCTCATTGAAAATTTCTCAATAGCAAAGTCCTAGAATGAAGAGAACAGAGATGAAGTGTGATCCCCAACAGTCAAACCTTAGGATTTTGAAAAATAATGAAGGCACATCTATTGTGCATTTAAAGGAGATTTTACAACAATGCCTGAGTGACCAGGGGCTGCTCAGTATGTAGCTGGTCAAAACTGAATGCCCAATCACTTTGGAAAGTCGGCCAAGAGAACTGATTATTTATTTATAGCCCAGCCTTTTCCAAAAAAGATCTGAGGTAGTTAAAAGAGGCAGTATGTCTACAAAGATTTGTTTCACTAGAGGTTTCATTCTTTACAACTCACATTCACTGCATTCTGCTATGCCTTAACTAAAGGAACCATGTGGATTCAGCCATAGGGTGCAAATTTTTAGGCCAAGTTGTACCAAGGCTTACCTAAAAATACCTGTGACTGTATTTCTCACATATATCAGTATTTCATTATTTTCATTAATTCAACATTTGCCAAATGCAAATTCAGTCCTGAATCTGCAACTTGCTTGATTAAAGGGGAAAAAAGTTTGAAATTGTGACAGAGAAAGTTCGGAGAAACAGGATTTAGCAGCAATATTCCAATATTTTGTTGATTCAATTCCTTCCTTTTCCCTACTTCTGAGAGAGTCCGGAGCCACTCAAGACCATGCATCTCCTATAGTGCACATTCTCACATTACTTCTGTAAGTAAATTGTAAATTGGAAATATAGGTCTAGGGTCTGGTACTCAGTTAGTAATAATGAAGCTAAGACAAAAGAGCCATCTCAATCCTAACAAGAAACACTTAACTATGTGTAATGATCTTCTGGTCTACAACCTCATCCCACCACTCCAGGTTTTTCTACTCCCTCTCTACTTTCCTAAGTACCAAGATAGTTCCTTCTATCTTTTTTTTTTAATCTTGATTTATTTATTTCAGAGAGAGAGAGAGAGAGAGAGAGAGAGAGAGGACAGAGAGAATCCCAAACAGGCTCCATACTGTCAGCGCAGAGCCTGATGCAGGGCTCAATCACATGAACCATAAGATCATGACCTGAACAAAAATCAAGAATCAGACACTTAACCAACTGAGCCCCCCCCCGGCACCCCCTTCTACTTCTTCTTGAGCCCCAGAGTACCCTCAAAGTTATGTCCAATTTGGTCAGAGACCCCCATAATGCTCCTTTCCCACATATATGAACGTTTCAGGGCTCACTGAAGGCCATATCCATAACCCGCGCAGAACGTATTAGCCACAAATCACCAAAGCTCTTCACCCAATGACAAACAGGCTAAAGGAGACTACAGGCAAGTTTTTTAAAGAAAAAAACAAACAAACAAAAAACCATTGAACATGTTGTCTAATTTGACACAATTCTCCGTTTGGGTAGGAACCACTATCTCCATTTTGCACATAAAGAACATAAGACTCTGGAAATTTAATAATGTGCTCAAGGTTATACAGCTACCCTCTACCTCCCTGCCGACTCCATCCTTCACCTGGCACCATGCTCTTTCCACCGAGATATTCAATGCTGGCGCTGGTTCTGCAGAAGAGCATAAACTCAGATTAATGACTACAGACCTCTTGAGAGCATTAAGTACTACCCAGTAATCTGACCTTATTGCCCTGGAAAATCCGCTTTCTCTCTTTCCTTGAACTTTCAACACGATTTCTGTTGCCTTCCTCACTCTGAGCTAATGACCTTTGCTTCCTATTTCACTGAATAAAATGAAGGCATTTTTGTGAGATCTACATCTTCTACTTATTGCATACTCATACCCACTTTATCTGGTCCCATATACTCCATCTTCCCTTAATGTGCCAGTGGAACACCATTACATTCTCTGATCGATGGCCAGCCTTCCATGGGTTTTACCTACTAAAGGATTTTCCCTCTTGATCATTATCAACAGCATAAAATCATGCTACAACTGTCACCCTGAAAACAAAAGTGGGACAGAAGTTCATCCCTTTCCGCCTATGACCTGTTGCCCTCAAGTCCTCTACAGGAAAACTTCAAAGACTTGTCTATCTTCCCTGCATCTACTTCAGACCTTTGTGGCTCTATTCGATGCTCTCCACTGAAAGTGCTGTTGTTAAGCTATGACCTTTGTCTTGTCCAATAGGATGGTCAAGGGGTGCCTGGGTGGCTCAGTTGGCTAAGCATCTGACTTTGGCTCAGGTCATGATCTCACAGTTCATGAGTTCAAGCTCTGTGTTGGGCTCTGGGCTGATAGCCCAGAGCCTGCAATCTGCTTCGGATTCTGTGTCTCCCTCTTTCTCTGCCCCTCCTCCGCTCATACTCTCTCTCTCTCTCTCTCTCTCTCTCTCTCTCTCAAAAATAAATAATAAAACATTAAAAAAAAGTCCAAGTCTAAATAAAGTCTAGATCCCTCTTCCATCTCCATTAAATCTATCCTCATTTATCGTAAGACCCACTACCTTCATCCAGCTAGAATTAATTCACCTAACTGCTTAGAACAAGAAATTAACTGTCATCCTATCATTTTTTCTTTCTTTCTTTCTTTCTCTTTTCCTCATCCCCAAATCCAATCCTTAGTCCTATCAGATCCTCCTTCAAACTCTATCCCACTTCTAACCACTTCTGACCAACATTTTCACTTCCATCTAATCCAAGCCCACCATCTTTTGTCTGGACAACCACAATAGCCTCCTGTTTAGACTTCCTCCTTCTGTTTACGCTCCCCACAACAGTTACAGGGATGTTTATAGAAATATTAATTCAATCAATCCTATTCTTGTCTAAAACTCTGACTTTCCGCAGAATTAAACCCAATTCCTTTTCAACAGTTGATCTGGATTTTGCAAGTCTTTCTTACTTTATTTCCTACTATTCTCCTCCTCACTCACCAGACTCCAGCCCTGTCTGCCTTCTTCTCACCGTTCAACTATGCCAAACCCATTCTCACCTCAAGGCTTTATAATGTGCTGTTTCTTCTGTCCATGCAGAAGTTTCCCCTAAGGAATTTACATTGTGGTCTTCTTTTACAACAATGGCTCCTATATTGTTGTAGTATCTGCTCAAAAGTCATCTCTTTGGAGAGGGCTTTCCTAATATTTCAATTTTTCTATTTTTCTTTTAATTTGAGAGAGAGAGAGGGCACAAGCTGGGGAGAGGAGCAGAAGGAGACTGAGAGAATCTTAAGCAAGCTCCACATTCAGCACAAAGCCCAACGAAGTGCTCAATCCCACAACCCTGGATTCATGACCTAAACAGAAATCAAGAGTTAGATGCTCAACCAACTGAGCCACCCAAGAGCCACCCTCCTGATACTTCAATTGAAAGTAGCATCTCCCTACTTCTGCTTTATTTTCAGCATAGCTCTTACTGTTATGTGAATTTATGTATGTTCTTTATCTACTAAGTTTTTATCTATTTCCTTTCATTGTGATATAAGCTCAATGAGGGGAGGAACTCTGTCCCATCCACCACTGCATCCCCATGATGGATACAATGTAGGCACTCAAAATCCATTTTTAAAAATTTTCTTTAATGTTTGTTTATTTTTGAGACAGAAAGAGACAGAGTGCAAGTGGGGGAGGGGCAGAGAAAGAGGGAGACACAGAATCTGAAATAGTCTCCAGGATCTGAGCTGTCAGCACAGAACCCAATGTGGGGCTTGAACCCACAAATTGCGAGATCATGACCTGAGTCAAAGTTGGATGCTCAACCAACTGAGCCACCCAGGTGCCCCCAAAATCCATTTCATATGAGTAGACGATGATACCAGGAGATCTGACTTGGAGTATCCTGACTTGAGTTTCCATTAATGCCAAATGCTTCCATAATTTATTTATACCCCACTTTGGGGTTAAAATATGCTAGCAGTTGCCCTAGAGAGATGCATTCCTTGCCAGAGCTTTAATGATTATCTTAATATCTTTGAGTTTTAAACACCCACTCTTCCTCTCACATCAGAGTTAGTTCATATTGCTCAAAGGCATGCAGAATCTAGACAGATTTTAAGGCATTCCAACTGATCAATCTGTTTTCAAGACATTACCAGCTGCTGTTTTAATCATTTATGGGACCATTACAGTTTTTCGGCTTCAAGTCAAGAATTAAAGCATTGTTTTTTGTTTTGTGAAATTGGCTTACAGGAAAAGGACTTTCCTTCCAATTTTGCAAAGTCAAATTGCAGGCTAATGGTTATTTTGGGGAGAGCTGTTAACAGAACACTCTGTAATCCACATATGCCCCCAGGATCTAAATCCATGGTAGAAGAGAGGTCTTTTACTAGCAATAACGGCATGAAAACAGATCCACAAGTCTTCCAAGTGTCTATCTTTGAGCCAGCTCTATTGCAAAAATATGTTAGGGTGCAGCTTGTGGCCTCTTATGTGTGTTGTTGGTTTTGTTTTTTTAGCTTGGAGAATCTGCATTAGTTTACTATTAGCTGTCACTGTCACCCTCTCTTCTTTTTTTTTTATTTTTATTTTTAACATTTATTCATTTTTGAGAGACACAGAGAAAGACAGAGCATGAATAGGGTAGGGGCAGAGAGATAGGGAGACACAGAATCTGAAGCAGCCTCCAGGCTCTGAGCTGTCTGCAGAGCTGGACGTGGGGCTCAAACTCATGGACGGAACTCATGGACCATGAGATCATGACCTGAGCCAAAGTCAGAAGCTTAACCAACTGAGCCACCCAGGCGCCTGCCACCCTCTCTTCTTGAGTTGTGCATCTTGCACAGAGAATATCACAAAAATGAGCAGAAGGAAACAGAAATTAATGATAGTGTTTTATGGCAGGAAAGGACTTTGGAAGTGATGAATACCTACTTCCTTTGGCAAATGGACTGATAGATGTTGAATGACTTGTCTAAACTCTCAGCCCAGGCTCTTTTGTTTCTTGTAGACTTTGGGCACACAGAAGTATCAGACTCCTCATGGCTATTTTATGGGACTCCAAAAATGTATAAAGTAAAAAATCTTTAAGAAGCACCTATAATGAGACTTCTAAAAAGAGAGGTTATTACATTTCTCTCTGTCATTCTGGTCTTCACCTTCAGTCTTCCCCATCTTAGGAAATGGCAGCAATAATTACTGAATGCTCAGGCCACAGTTCTGGGGTCTCCTCTGAGTGCCCCCTCTTTTCATACCTATGTAACAAATCCATCAACAAGTCAGTCAGTTCTTGCCTTGACCTTGTCCTAGACATCGTCGTTTCTTTCTTGCCTTTATACAAAAGCTTGTTACATGATTTCTCTGCTTCCATTCTAGTCCCCCAACTGTGTGGTATGTAGTAGGTTCATCTCTCTCTCATCCTCAGGGCTGCTGCTAGTCCATAGGGTATCTTATATAAATCACAAAAAAAGGTACCCTTTCTGGGTAGATGCAATCCTACAGATACCAAGTATAGTAAGTGCACAATAACTTTATGCTAATTAGAAAAAATACATACATAAATAAAAAATACACACATCAGCATGCCAGCGTGCATGGCATGGCATGATCAGACTGGGTTTAGCCCCATCACCCCTTTGGCTGGATGCCCTTGTTCAAAGTACATTCTGCACTAGCAAACGTAGTAGTTTTGCCCACCAACCAACATTATTCTCTTTCAAGACATTCTTTTTATTTCCAAGATAAGCTTTATTGTAGATAATGCTTATTAAATATCCCTATATGAAATATTCCAATATGAAAAAAATGCATGAATGAGTATTTAACACCCACTCTGTGGATGAGAGGCACAGTGGGGAAAAAAAAAGTTGAGAGATAAACTAAGAGGAAAGCTACCTGGTTGTTGGACTCAGCATTTTGGATTCATTCCCAAGAAACTACTTCTGTGGCCACAGGCTAATGGCAACCCTATGCAGCTGATGGGAGTAACCCTGTGGGTAATCTTGAATTATCTGTTTACTGCACGGGTGTCAGGGATGGAAACATTTACAAGCCATTGCCCTTGTTCACCAAGGGACTACATTTTAATATAAGAGACTAGAATAATGTATAAAGGATACTCCATCATAAATAATAAATGTGAAACTTGTGCTAGGAACAAACAGTGCTTTGGGAGTTCAGAAGGCGAGATCACCATGAAAAATTTATGAAAAGATACACCCTTTAATTAGACTAAATACTTCAAGTAACCATTAAAAGTAACTATTAAGATAATCCAATGATTATACTCACCATATCAATAATTTGTCACATACTACCTTTAAGAATATATGTAACTATAAAGTGTAATTTAAATATTTATTGCTTTGAATACCATTCCAAATCTCTGCTAAGTTTCAAACCAATTTAGTATTTGTTGACTGGTTTCTGGGTACAAACCAAATGCTTGGGGCTTTAGGGTGAATAAAGATGAACATGATAACCGAAAGTTTCCACAAGGTCTTTGTTATCATATATGAGCAAGAAGGGCTACATACAAATAACATTAACACAATGGAAATAATAAATAACTATAAATATTATCATATAGGCAGAGGACTATGGCAGCACAAACCAGGAAGACAGGGTGGTATTTGGGTTGTGCTTGATGGATGGGTAGGATTTTGAAAGAAGGAATTAGGGCAAAGGCATAGAAGACGTGTATTCAGTCTGCTTTGTAGGAAGTTAGGAAGAGGAGAGTCAAATGAATTCCGTCCTGGATCACTGGGCTAAGCCTAGCTAAGAGCAGATCAGCAAAGATGATCCTGACTGTTCGCTAACATTGCATCTCTAAAAGACAGGCAACAACAACAACCCACAAACTTAATGTGGACCTAATTCAACTGTTGGTAGCAGCTGTTGAAGTGTAAAGGGGCCTACTATGGGGTCAATTTTGTCCCCCAAGAGTTAACATGTTAAAGTCCTAACCCCCAGTAACTCAGAATATGTATTTGGAGATAGTGTCTTTAAAGAGGAAATTAAGTTAAAATGAAGTCATTTGGGTAGCAGCAACTCCAATCTATCTGGTGTTCTCATAAGAAGAGGAAATTTGCATACATATAGAGACAGAGGAAAGACCATGTGAACACACAGGAAGATGACCGTCTACAAGCCAAGAAGATTAGCCTCAGAAGAAATCAACCCTGCTGACACCTTGATCTCAGACTTCTATACTCCAGAACCATGAGAAACTAAAATCCTGTTGTTTAAGCCCCGCCCCCTCCACCAGTCTGTAGAGTATTGTTATGGCAGCCTAAGCAAATTAATACAGGGCCCTAACATCTCAGAGTTCTCTGGGGGCAGGGGGAGGGGAAGGGAGGAGGAAAAAGGGGGAATGTAGTTGAACATGTAGAGAAGACTTTACGAATAGGCTTTCATACATAGCAGAAAGCTCAGAATAGAACATGATACATGTTCCAAGACAATATAATTCTGAGTGAGATTGATACGGAAGAGGAGGCCACAGGAGCTGCATGGACAGGCTTCCTGATGAGCCTGTCTTTTAAAGGACATGCACAAAATATGGAGAGAAAGAGACACCATCAAGGGAAAGTATCTAACAGACGCAAACAAGTCAGAAACCTCAGGAAGATTAAAAAGCATGATGGACTCAGGCTTCTAAAAATTAAGTGAGAAAATAATGAGAGCTTCCTAAATTAGAGCTGATGCCCAAAGACCAGGGGAGGCCAGCACCTAGGATGGGCAGATGCTCTAATGTTTCCAAACAATAGTTGCAAGCAGAACTTTCTATTCCTCTTCTGCTTTAGTCTTTGCCAGTGAGAAGGAGATTCTGAATGAAGAGACAGGAATGAGGCTTGGTAAGAAGGAATTGACATGCAAGGGAAGTCAAGGATGATAAAATAGCACATGGCTGCTCTAAGTGAGTTCAAGTATCCTGACCTCAATAAATCACATCTCAAGGTAACTGCAGAACTTGCAAATGAGTGGCAGAACTGCTGACGCCAATCTCTGAGGAAGCACAGAAAATGGAAGAAGTAGACATTCAGGAGATGGGCATATGCTGGCCTGATTTTTACCAAAAGGAAGAAAGAAATATCTACATACTGTAAAATGGTTTGGAAGTAATCGCAGGAAAAAATTCTCAAATGGGTGAATTATGAACATTTAAAAAGAAGGGGAAATTTGACTATTAGAAGTCAGCATAGACAAAATATGGGAAAAATAAGGAACTGCAGAATTTCAGGATTGGAAAGGCCTGTCAGGTAATTCAGCCCAAAAATCCATCAAGTGTTTAAATTTCCACAAGTTTGTGATCCAACTTACATTTGAACACCTCCAGTGGTTACAAACTCATTACTTTTTAAGGCAGCTCATTCATGTAATCATATTGGTCATAATCACAGTAATCCATCTAGGGCAAGTTGTAAGATCAGTGTATTAGTATTCAGCATGGTATATCTTGAAGATAAGATAGAGAACTATAGGTTGAATGATTGCACACTTAAATTTGTAACTAGTTGAAACAGCCTTCACACAAAGAACTCATCGTTTCGTGAGAGTTTTTTAATTTGATCAGGAAGGTCCCAAGGAATTTGGTCCAAACTGGAACAGGCTGGCCCTAAATCTGTCAGAACCAGCTGGCGGCCTTGAAAGTAGGCCACTTTAGCAACAGCCTTGTAGAGGAATCTCCTAGACCAGAGGAGGCCTCTTACAATAGGGAACCAGTTCCTTGGGACCTCTTGGATATGGGCCCAAACTCTAGGATAGTTCTGGTGGCTCCTGAGTAGAAAGGCTGGAATATGTAGGGAGCAATGGCAGTAAGGATCTCGTTATCTGGGTTCTGACTTGCCCAGTCTCTGCTCCATTCGTGGACCCCATCTCTTGGGCTGCCTACAATTGGGAGGGAGGCCAAATAAAGATGTTTTAATCAGCGGCTCCTGGTTAATGTAATACTGGCTGAGAGCGAGGAAAAGCATAAATTCCCAAGGCTGTTTGTTAGTCTGTTTGTTTTCCTAGAACTGTAATTTCAACTTATATTTTCTTTTTATGATTATTCTTACCATCTCCTCTTACACACCACCAGGTTAGGATAGGCTGCTGTTCCATGGAATGTTATGAAAAATGACACATAAGATGGAAACATTAGGCAGACACACATAAAATTAGGGATAGAGGTAATGAGACATTGAAGCCTCTTGAAGACAGGGTCATTCAGTGTAAATAGTGACTGCTGGAGGAAGGATAAGTTGTCCCATTTCCCATCCCCCAGCACCCTACTCAACTCCAACTCCTGCCCTAAATCTTTTAATAATCTGCCAATCCTTTAAATGACTTCTGCATTTGGTTGTCCTCATTACCTGATCCAGGAGCAGGATCACCTATCTTAAAAGCCCATATATTTGCATGAGTATTAGTGTCTGAATGTCACTTGAAACGCATCACATACTGTACTTCTTAGCAGTTGTTTTTATACCTGCCTCATATCCCCCACTAGAAGTTGTTACGGACTGAATGTGTCCTCCCACAAATTTATATATTGAAGCTTTAACCCCCGATGTAATGGTATTAGGAAGTGGGGCTTTTGGAAGGTAGACTTAGATGAGGTCCTGAGGACGGGCCTCCCAAGATGATATTAATGGCCTTACCAGAGCTCTCTTTCTCCAACAGATGAGGACACAGCAAGAAGGCCATTGTCCATGAACTGGAAAGAGAGCTCTCACCAGAACCCAACCAGATGGGTATCCTGATCTTGGACTTTCTAGCCTTTAGAATTATGATAAAATAAATTTCTGTTGTCTAAGTCAGCCAGTTTATGGTACTTTGTTATAGCAGCCCAAACTGACTAATACAGAAAGTAAAGCATTCACAATCAAATATTGTGTTTAAATTATTCTGTTTCGCTTTTGACACACAAGCAAAGTGGGGATGAGGGAAATTCAGAGAATAGCCTTGTATTGTTGAGAATCTTTTCGAAACGTTTGTGAACGTTTACGTGTAAAACTAGAGCTAAATAACAATCAAAATCTATTACATATTTTAAAGTATCTATTCCAGGTCAATATGGAAAACAGATTAGGGGAGTGTATGTCATTTATATGACTGGACTCTTTCACTTAATTTATGAATTTTAAATTTCTTCTTCCTCTTCCTTCTTCCTCTCCCATTTCCTCCTCCTCCTCCTCCTCCCCTTATTCTTCTTTTCCTTATTAAGTCATGGGTTGGAGAAACATGAGGAGAGGAAAGGGTCTGAAATTAAGAATTTGGGCTTTGAGGCCAGACAAAACTTGGTTGGAATCCTCGTTCCAGGACATACTAGCTGTGTGACCTTGGGAAAGTTAGCCAAACCTTCTAAGACTCAGCTTCTTCATCTACAAAATGGGGAAATCAAAGCAGTTATCACATCTGGCTGTTATGAGAATTAAGCAAAATACACATAAAAAGGGTTTAGAATAGTATTATCACACAGCTAGTCCTCAAAAAATGTTATCATTATGTGTTCATGTGTGGAGAGAGAGCCAATGTCCACCGCTCAAAATTCCACTCAAATGGCCTCAGTGTAAATGGTGAAATCTTGAGAACAGCAGAGAGGGTTTGCATTTATGAAGCTGAGAAAGAGGTCTTTCATAATGTAAAGTGGCAAAAATGAATGCCTTTTTTTTTAGTGTTTATTTTTGAAGGAGGGAGAGACAGAGTGTGAGGGGGGAGGGACAGAGAGACAGGGAGACACAGAATCCAAAACAGGTTCTAGGCTCCAAGCTGTCAGCACAGAGCCCGATGTGGGGCTCGAACCCATAAGCCGTGAGATCATGACCTGAGCTGAAGTCGGATGCTTAACTAAGACACCCAGGCACCCCACAAATTCCTTTAAAGATTCTAATTAACTAATTAAATAACATAACTAAATTGCAAGTTATTGTTTGTCTATATCCAGAAG
This sequence comes from Felis catus, assembly GCF_018350175.1. Taxonomy (NCBI): domain Eukaryota; kingdom Metazoa; phylum Chordata; class Mammalia; order Carnivora; family Felidae; genus Felis; species Felis catus. The sequence continues at coordinate 106,161,668 of NC_058372.1, read as the reverse complement.
CCAAATATACTGCCAAGTACCAATCAAGATCAACCACAGAACATTTTTTAAGGGCACATCATACAGCAGAGAACCAGGTACTAAATTATTTTTTGACCTTGACTTCATAATAGTGATATAAGAGCATCACTGGATTTAGCAAAAGGAATTCCCTTATTTGCTTTTGATATCTGACAGGAAAGTACCTTAGAGATTATTGTAATGCTGTTTGAATTACGTTATTTTTTACCTTAACATTTCCTCATGATTTTTTTCTAACAAGCATCACTACACAGGTTTTAGAAAGCTATAGGCAGCTCAAGCTCAAGGTCATATTTTCAATACAGGAACACATCTGAATACAAATATATTGGGAAAGCAAACTCCTTATTACTTTACCACTTAGGTCGGCCCACTTATCTTGGAAAGGTTCATAAAACGCCTGTTTGAATATCTGTCCACACATTTGTTTACTTCATCAATTCAGTTTGAACATAGCCAGTGAAGAAACTTATTTTCCTTGCCCTAGAAGTGTCTGATGTGTGGCTCCCCACAGATTATAAAGCTTAATGAATACCAGAGTTTTGGACAGACAAAGCAAAATCATTCAATTTGTGTTTTGGAGGACAGTTGTTGCTTTTTGCTGTCTAGCAGTTCTTTCCTTTCCCCTCTTTGGGGAATTACTCTACTCTACCGTCAGTGGTCCTAGGAGATATGCTGGTATCCCCAACGTCAAAGGGGGATGTGTGTCACATAGGCTGATCATTCAGAGTCCTTTTCCTCCCAGACCATTTAACAAATACAGGGATAGGCAGGTGATTCAGGCAAAGGCCAATCAGAGCCTTCCTTGAGATTTGGTCTATGGATACTGTAAGAGAGAGGGACTCCTTCCTTTTGGATTACTTAAAGGAATAATTTTGGGACTATCAGTAGCCATTTTTTTTCTTGCCATTTGAAAAGTGCTTGCTTAAGAATGAAGCTGACACAAAGATTAAAACAGAGCTGAAAGACAAAGAGACAGCTCTTCCTTTTTGGTTTTTTTTTTTTTTTTTGAGTTTCTGGATCCAGCTGTACCTGAAGTCCCATCTTTCATCTCTCCTTTATGTGGAAAAAAAAATTCCTTTTGCTCTTTAGAGTTGAGTTTCTGTTAAGTATAACTAAAATTGTTTAAGGAACAATTGTTTAAGGAAAGGATACAATTGTTTAAGAAAAGGATAGATATGATGGTTTTATCTTATAATCAGTGTTACTTTAATTTCCTAAATTCTCATCTTTTGTCAGGGATAAACACCAGGCCATTTGTTTCTATTCTTTTTTTAAAATTCTTCCCCAAGCCCTTAAAATGTCAATTACTTCTATCACTAGCCACCAGCATCTTTTTTGTTTTTAAATGTTTATTTATTTGTGAGAGAGAGAGAGAGCGGGGAGGAGCAGAGAGAGACAGAAATACAGAATCTGAAGCAGGCTCCAGGCTCCCAGCTGTCAGCACAGAGCCTGACGCAGGGCTTGAACTCACAAACCCCGAGATCATGACCTGAGCTGAAGTCGAATGCTTAACCGACTGAGCCACCCAGGGGCCCCTGCCAGCATCTTATAACAAAGACAGACACACAGTTTAAATCAGTACATCTCCTTTTGGCATCTTTAAAACTAGGCTTTGTTCTTATCTGTACAGAATGGTTTAGATCAGTGGTACCTGGTATCTGTATGTGAATTAGAATTACCTATTCCATTTTTTTAAAATGTCTGTTTATTTTTAAGAGAGAAAGAGCGCAAGCAGGGGAGGAGCAGAGAGAAGGGGAGACACAGAATCCGAAGGAGCCTCCAGGATCTGAATTGTCAGCACAGAGCCCAGCGTGGAGCCTGAACTCACGAGCCATGGGCTCATGACCTGGGCCAAAGTGGTAGACTCAACTGACTGAGCCACCCAGGCACCCCTTCCATTTTTAAGAAAATTACAATTGCCTAAGATCCAAATCTGAATAAGCTGTCACTAAATTTCAGAGGTTGGGACCCAAAAATGTATTTTTAAAAAGATTTGTGTTTCATATATGTATCCCTGGTTTAGGAATCACCTGTAACTATTCTAGGCAGGTACCTTCTTTAAAGAAGAGGAATGGATTAGGTCAACTAGGTCCTAAATCTGCTTAATGAGCAATATCATGGAAAGGTCTTTAAAAACAAAGATACTTTAAGACAAATTCTTGGGGATTTTGATTTAATGGGTCTTTTAGAAATTTTAATGGCTCCTCAGGTGATGCTAATGGCCATTCAGGTTTAAGAACTACTGGATTTAATGAGGGGCCAAGTCACCCTCAGTGAATCTATGTTCATAGCCATTTTGCAGACACAGAGCAAAGAGCCTTTGGAGGGATAAACACAGGCTGAGGATTCATGAGATCTGGAAGGCTTGGTACTGACCAGAATTTATCTGCATGATGACATATACAAGTTCAGCATGGACACATCAGATGGACAGAATGGGCCAAGTCATACCATCCACAAAACAAAAACAGACCAGATCATTTTAAAGGAAACATAAACTGACAGCCAGTAAAAGTTTACAACTATAGGTATCATCATTCTGGCCTTTTCTCGTGTGCATTTGTATTTGTATGTGTGTGCAAGTACTGCTCCAGCGTCTCTACAAAGTATGTCCTAAATATAAAGTGTTATTTACAGGAGGAATTTGTCCATCTAGTACTGAAAAGTTCAGTGAGTACCCCCTAGACCAAATGGAAGTAAATGAGGGTAAAAGAGAGGATTGAAGGGAAGCTTTCATCTGAAGCTCTGAGATTCTAAAATCAGCCACAAAGTAGAGGTGGAGCAGAGGACCTTGGCTCACCAGATTCTCAGGTTTGGGGAAGGGATCTTCTCTGAAAGGAAACCAACAGGCACCAAAAAAAGGTCAAATGGGCTGGGAGTTACTATTCCCAGGCAGACACTGGGAAAATAAACAGAATAGTACCGATGTGCTATTAGGAACACTGCTGATTTCTTCATTTGCATTTTCTCTCACTGACTGTTACCAGCTTTTTCTGCCTTACTCTTAGGCTGAAGGTGGTAGAAATACTGCACAGGACAGTTCACTGTTTCCCTACAAGGTAATGATGCATTTTAGCTCCGTAGCCACTGGGAACCCAAGCACATCAGTAAGGACTCCCACTGTCTTCCCAGTCACTATTTCAATCAATCTAGAAGAGCCCCTGCATATGCTATAAGCACTTCATTTCATATCAAACCTGGCTTAGCCTCTAATAGCTCAATTAAGGTCACAGCAAAGCCATTAGAAATCAATAATCATATAAAATAGCAGTCTGAACTTCTGCAGTTCTTTTTACCACAGTGCCAATTTGTCATTCTTCACCTTTTCATATGATTTTAAAGCATGTATATTAAAGCTTTCCCTAGGGTGTGTTATGGTCTGACAATTCTCACCATATCTGGAAACAGACCCTACGTGCATATGTTAAGAAGAAGGCAGTTAAAGCTCCTTCCAGAACTCTACAAGCCAAATGTGATCCCACTCGCCTTACATAGCAGTGTGACTTCATCAAAACCAAGAGCTGAGGTTGTAGGACATGAGCAGAGCAAAGAAGAGAAGCTGACTAGAAACTGGAAGAATAAATGGTGTTGCTAACGTAATGGTGATAGTTTTGAAACATCTCACTGACATATTTTTTCCTATCCTGGCATTCCCCCATTTCTTTAACTGATGGCACTTACTACTTCAAGATTTGATGGATACCATCTAGGAAGAACGAAACCAGAGCTCAACTTTGAGTTTCAAGCTAAATCTTTTCATGTGCAGAGCAAGACAATAGTTTTGAAAGCCTGGCTTTGTTGAAAATAAGAGGCTTTCTAAAGCCCAAAAGAGTTGTTTTACATATTAAAAGGCAAATTTAGGAGATGAGCCTGCTTTACTATTAGCTCTAACATAGAAGGCAAGAGGATAGGCATGGGGAAAGTTCTTGACCACATGAAGGGGAAGTAGAAAGTCCTGTGGCTGGAGCACAAGACAATGGAAAGAATGTGGAGGTCAAGGGATCTGATGTACACATGCTCGCTCACCCTCACTCAGGGCTGAAACCCCAAACCCCAGGGGATCAGTGGGCAGGTGAAGATGTTCCTTTGTCGAGGGAATGGTCCAGCAACATTTAAGGCCCCACATTCAGCCAGCACCAGGGCAGGACAAGAAAAAAAGAAGGAGGAAAATGTCGAGGCAAACAGACTTGAGGATAGACTCACACACCTCAGTATGGAATAAGCGGCCGAAAGGTCTCAGATCTCCAGTGGATACAAAAAATCTCTAAGATGAAAAGTGGATCCCTCTCCAGCAATTCCACTCTGAGGTAAACGCCCTGAAGAACTGAAAGCAAGGACTTGTAACTTTGACACCCATGTTCATGGCAGCATTATTCGTAATAGCTAAAAGATAAAAGCCACCCAAGTGTTCATCAACAGATGAGGTGATAAATAAAATGCAGTATACATATGCATACAGTGGAATAACATTCAGTCATAAAAAGCAGTGAAATTCTTTTTTTTAATGTTCATTTATCTATTTTGAGAGGGAGAAAGAGGGTGTGTGTCTGTGAGCGTGTGCAAGTGGGGGAGGGGCAGAAAGGGAGGGAGACAAAATCCCAAGCAGGCTCCATGCTGTCAGCACAGAGCTCAACGATTCATGAGATCTCACAATTTGTGAGATCAAGACCTGAGCTAGGGCCACCTGGGTGGCTCAGTTGGTTAAGCATGTGACTTCGGCTCAGGTCATGATCTCATAGTTCATGAGTTCGAGCCCCGCATCAGGATCTGTACTGTCAGCTCAGAGCCTGGAGCCTGCTTCAGATTCTGTGTCTCTCTCTCTCTCTCCCCCTCCCCCACTCATCCTCTGTCTCTCTGTCTCTCTGTATCTCAAAAAATAAATAAACATTAAAAAAAAAAAGACCTGAGCTGAAATCAAGAGTCCAATGCTTAACTGACGGAGCCACCTAAAAAGCAGTGAAATTCTGACACATACTACAACATGGATGAACCTTAAAGACATTATGCTAAGTGAAATAAGTCAGTCATGAAGGGACAAATATTATATGATCTCACTTATATGAGTTACCTAGTATAAGCAAATACATATAGACGGAAAGCAGGATAGAGGTTATCAGGAGCTGGTAGAAGGGGGGAGAATGGGGAGGTATCATTTAATAGGTACAGAATTGATGTTTGGGATGACGATAAAATTCTGGTAATGAATAGTGGTGATGCTTGCACACTTTGTGAATGTATTTAATGCCATTATACACTCAAATGATTAAAATATAAATTCTGTGACTGAGATACCACCTCATGCTGGTTAGAGTGACTAAAATGAACAAATCCAGCAGACTATAGATGCTGAAGAGGAAGTGGAGAAACGGGAACCCTCTCGCACTGTTGGTGGGAATGCAAACTGGTGCAGCCGCTCTGGAAAAAAGTGTCGAGGTTCCTCAAAAAACTAAAAATAGATCTACCCTATGACCCAGGAATAGCACTGCCAGGAATTTACCCAAGGGATACAGGAGTGCTGATGCATAGGGGCACATGTACCCCAACGTTTATAGCAGCACTTTCAACAATAGCCAAATTATGGAAAGAGCCTAAATGTCCATCAACTGAAAAGTGGATAAAGAAGATGTGGTTTATACATATAATGGAATACTACTTGGCAATGAGAAAGAATGAAATCCTGCCATTTGCAGCAACGTGGATGGAACGTGAGGGTATAATGCTAAGTGAAATCAGTCAGGCATAGAAAGACAGATACCATATGTTTTCACTCATACGTGAATCTTGAGAAACTTAACAGAAGACCGGGGGGAGGGGAAAGGGGAAAAAAAAAGTTACAGAGAGGGAGGCAAACCATAAGAGACTCTTAAATACTGAGAACAAACTGAGGGTTGATGGGGAGTGGGGGAGAGGGGAAAGTGGGTGATGGGCATTGAGGAGGCCACCTGTTGGGATGAGCACTGGGTGTTGTATGGAAACCAATTTGACAATAAATTATATTTAATATTTTATATATATATATATATATATATATATATATATATATATATATATATATATAAATTGTGTGTTATGTATATCTCACCACAGTACAAAATTTTAAGTGAACCTTTAGGACAAGGAGACTACATAGTGTTCAAAGGGACATGTGGTTAGGACAATGGACTTCAGCAGTGGGTGCCCACAATGCATGCCAAAAACCCAGCCCTGAGCAGCTGTGGCTCAGGATGCCCATGGTTCAGGCTGGCTGAGGGACACTTCCACAGAGGCCAGGGAAGTCTCAAAAGACAGCATAAGGGCCAGAGGGGCATCAGATGTGTCCCTAACAAGATGCACCAACAATGAAAGGACACAAAAGCTTCCTTTTGCACTGTGACACTATCTTGGGGTGAAGCAATGGTACAGACCTTCTGAGAAGGAAAAAAACCTAATAGGAGATTGCACTCAGACTTGATTAATTACCCCCAAGTGATAAAGTTTTAACTGGGATTATATTATTGTAATCCACCACCCTGGGAACAAAGAATCAAGGGGGCAGGATGAGATCCGTTGTATAAAGTTTTTACTTTATTTATTTGCTTTTTACTTATTTATTTTTATTTTTCTGCAAGCTCCAGCCTCCTATGAAACTGGTGTGTGATGACTTTGGTCCTCAGTCTGACATAGTGATACGGTACGTATTCCTAATTCTCTCTCTTATAGTTTCCAGTGCACATATTCTTTTAAAGATTTTTACAATACTACACACTATGAACAAAATAGGTGAATTTGTTCTTGCTTCTGAACTGCTGCACCAAAACTGTACCTTTCTTCTTTTTATTAATGGCTTACGACATTTCCCAGCTCTTTTTTCTTTCACTACCTCAACTTGAGCCATCTCTACCATGGGGGCATAGTTTTTGCCTTACATTTTTTCTATACACTTTGGATAGAAATAAAGAAAGAATGAACTTAGAGTATTTCTCTCATCCATAAGTTTAAAAAGTAATTTTAAAAATACTCCACCAACTGTGTCATGCCTTTGAGATGACATTAGTGAAATGAGAAGCCATTAAAAGCAAAAACAAACAAAACAGGTTCCGTTGCTTTAGTCTGTGCAGGACATCAATTAAAGAGAGACATTTTCACATTTTTTATATTCCCAAGAGGCAGAACTTAAATTGACTACCAATGGCAAGCTTAACCCTCTACTGAGAAAACTTAGTGAGCTAGAAAATTAAAACACAGTCAGACTAGGTGAAAAATGGCCTACGTAATACATTTATGGTTGGATGTGAAGGTCTTTAGACTGTGATTTCTTGCTGTTTCAGAGTTTTCTGGGAATTCTCTCCCCTGCCACTAAATGTAGTTAATTTACTTCTCAGTCTGATGATTCTGCCTGTCATAGGAACCTCCAGGAGTGGCTGTGCACTCTGTGTTGCATTCCATATGCTGACAAAGCTTTGAAATAAAACGATCTTAAATCCTCAATCTGCTACCCAGCATTTTGATTATATATTTCCGTCTTGAAGTTGAATACAGATTATCACTTCCCATGTTTATTATGAGTAAACTAAAGTTCCCAAAAGTCTTATCAGGTCAATTAGACAAAAGTGTATCTTTGAAAAAAAAACACATTTGATAGAATTTTATCTGCTCCATTTCTAGTAGTGACCCTAAAGGTTTCAATTTAGAGTCTCAAAGGCATTTCCCTGTCCCTCTTTTTTCAAATGTTTATTTATTTACTTGAGAGAGAGAGCGGGAGATGGGCAGAGAGACAGAGGAAGAGAGAGAATCCCAAGCAGGCTCCGTGCTGTCAGTGCAGAGCCTGACATGAGGCTTGATCCCAGGAACCATGAGATCATGACCTGAGCCGAAATCAAGACTCGGATGCTTAACTGACTGATCCAGCCAGGCACCCCTCCCTGTCCCTCTTATAAGACTAGTTAAACACTTATGTCTTTTTTTTTTCTACTTGGCGAGGTGATATACTGCAAAACTTTGACATGACAACAGAATTCAAGAATTGCACACAGATCTTCTACTGCTTGTGTATGTTACTGTCTACCATAAGCCTCAGCCTACCCACAGTGTCTCTATATAGCTTTCCCTGAGTGCACTTGACTGGGCTGGGTTCTCTTCTGGCCCTGCATACATTGCACTGGATGCTTTTGGGTGTTTTTTTTGTTGATATTGCTGTCTGCTTATAATGAAGAACAAGTCAATACTTGATTTACAAACAGTCAAAACTAGAAGATGTTAGTTCTCCAAAGATTAATCCATCAGTTCAAAAAAATTTCAATTTTGATTTAAAAAAAAAAAATATATATATATATATTTATAGAATTCTGGGAAAGTAGTATAGGTGGGAGAAGGAAAGGAGGCTTGAAAAATCATTCTAAATCAAACTTAAAAAATAATTGCACAAAAATAGGCAAACAGCTTTCAAGAAAGAGAAAAGAAGAGTTGGTCCCATATATAATGAATATGGTAAAGCTTGTCAGCCTATTAAAACTAAGACAGTATAATGGGGGTGAAAGAATCAACACTACCTGTAGGAAGAGTTTGTATGAGTGTATGTAATACCTTACCACATAATAAAGACATTATTTTAAATTAATGGTGAGAATATGAATCATTGAGCAACAATGGGCTAAATAAAGCTCCCACCTCACGCCTTCCATTAATGGTAAGTTCTTAATGCACTAAATATTTCAGTGTAAAAATTAAGCATAAAAATACTGTAAGAAAATACAGAAAACTACTTATATAATTTGGGAGTGGGAACAGTTTTCTAAGCATAACACAAAAAGTCAATCCTGTGGAGAAGAAATCATAAACTCAAGGAAGTACAGGGGCCATAACAGATAACATAAATGAGCAATATCAAACTAGATCAACAAATTCTGTTTTTCTGGTCCCCAAAGAATCATAGTAAGCTTTTGGTAGTGAAGGTGACACTTAGCCTTAGTGCTGAAGAAATCATAGGAAGGGGTGGGCACTGTGTGGAGCTGGTGGGCACATTCTCCATCCACAGAGGCAGCAGTATGTGGAACAGAGGCTCAGGGTTACCATGTCTTCCGCATTTTTAAGAAAAACCAAATTTTAATTGTTTGCTTTAAAAAAATATTGTGTGAGACAAAGAAAAACATCTTATTTGACTCATGAGTCACTGGTTTGCTATGAAATAAAATACTGATATATTTGACGATATAAACACTATATTCTCTTGCACATAAAGTCGTAAGCACGTAGGTATAAATGTGTATTTTTAAGTCTATATGCATTAAGAACCACAATCAGTTCCAAATACCAACCAGGTTGTTTCCAAAAATCAAGTGATAACAGATCAAAAATATTGCATTTGTGTAACTCAAAGACCAATATGCAAGCACAAATACAAATGCCATTTTAAATATTATATTAGTCAGAGTTTTACTGCTGTTTGTGCATCTAATTACAATATTTGTCATCTTAATCTTTGCATTAGGCTTCCAGTGCATCTTGGTTTGCAGTTATAAAATGTTTCTAGAAGATAAAAAACTGGATGTGTGATCACGAAATCTGATAAACTACTTAGTAATGCTAAAAAGATGCCAATATAAAATTAATAACAGGTTTTCTTTTAGAAATAACACTAGTTTCCATTTATCATGCAGATTTAAGTTCTTATTGCATTGCTATTAATATACTGTGACAATTAATGCAAAACCACTGAAGAAACTAAAAATCTTCTAAAGTATAATTAGAAGTGAGAAATGTTCTGAGTCCCAAGGTTTTCATTTTCTGACCATTTATATTCTGGCCAACATAAACAGGATCCTGATGCAGGTTCAGGAATTCAATTGACTAATTAAACCAAACTTTTGAAGATGCAAAATTCTCACTAAACAAGCACCATGTTCTAAAACAGAGCATGGCCTCATTGTCATTCATTAAGACGGCACACAAGGAGAAAGGGCTGTGTGAACCATGTGTTGGAAAGGAAAGCTTTCATACTTAGCAAAGTTGAAGCCTACAGTCCCCCAAACAAATATCTACTTCTTAAATCTATATGTCTCAGAGTAACTGGATAGCTACCAAATCCCTACTCTGTACGATGCCAAATCACCAGAACCTCAGACTCACAATTCAATCCTGAAGATACTGGACTAAGAATAACAGAATGCTGGATGATCCTTACCATCAATGAAGATGAATAATACCAGGTTAAGTCTAGCTTATGATGTGCTTCTGAAGAGGTCACACACAAGAAGAGACTTTTACAGAAAGGCTCTAACAGTCAGGCTACACAAGAGAAATTCAGTCAACTCTCTGTGCTGGGAACACAACAGCAATGCACTGCACAACCCAAATTACCCCACTTCTTTCCTACAGGTTGTAAGGGATCCTGTGCAAGCTTAAGATAATTGTCGTGAATTTGAAAGAAGCATTCCTGGGGCGCCTGGGTGGCTCAGTCGGTTAAACCTGATTTCGGCTCAGGTCACGATCTCACAGTTCATGGGTTCGAGCCATGTTCGAGCTGACAGCACAGAGCCCGGAGCCTGCTTTGGATTCTGTGTCTCCCTCTCTCTCTGCCCCTCCCCCACTCATGCTTTGTCTCTCTCGGCCTCTCAAAAATAAAGGAACGTAGTAATAAAAAAAATTTTGAAAGAAGCCTTCCTGCCTTGCATTTACATAAGGCTGTACACATTTCAGGAACAGAAAGGATATACTTGCAGGCTGCAATAGTGGCAGGACTAGAACTCAAGTTTCCCAACTTAGGGAACAATGCTCCTTCTACACTGCAGGGCATAATTATAAAAACATGCTACAATAAATGAAAAAAAAAACATACTCTATGTAAAAAAGCTAAGTAATTGGATTTATATAGTCAGCAGGAAATAGTTTTGAATTTTGACAAGCTTTTTTTTCCCTGGATTTGCTGACATCAGAACAATAAAAAAAAAATAGTCCATATTTCTTTCCTTAAATTTTAATATGATACATTATTTTTGTGTCATTTATATTATAAATCAATTTAAAATGTGTGGATCAATTTACCAAACAAAAGACTAATTTGCCTTATGTTAGATAAATCAGTAGGTAGTAAATGGCATTTTAAAAATACAACATGAAGCTACAAGTAAAAATATATATTACTCGGGGCGCCTGGGTGGCGCAGTCGGTTAAGCGTCCGACTTCAGCCAGGTCACGATCTCGCGGTCTGTGAGTTCGAGCCCCGCATCGGGCTCTGGGCTGATGGCTCAGAGCCTGGAGCCTGTTTCCCTTTCTGTGTCTCCCTCTCTCTCTGCCCCTCCCCCGTTCATGCTCTGTCTCTCTCTGTCCCAAAAATAAATTAAAAAAAAAAAAAAAATATATATATATATATATATATATATATATATATATATATATATTACTCACGATTTAAATAATAATGGCAGGAAATTCTTTTCAAATATTGACACTGAAAATAACACTGACAACTCATTGTTCAAGCATGTGAGTTTCACATATGAACCTCATTTTGGTTCTAGGTTATATAACTAAATATGTTGGAACTTATACTGTTATTTCTAAATATATGGATAGCATTTTTTTGTTGTGCTTTGCAATTCCAAGGTAAGGGGGATGGCTACTTTAATAATAACACATAACAGTGAATAATTATTAAGTGCTCACTATATGCCAAGCACAATACTACGCACTTTGCAAGCATTATCATATTTAATCGTCATTACCATCCTAAGAAGTGGTTATTTTAAGTACACCTGATTTAAAGATGAGCAACTGAACTTCGGTGAATTTCAACACTTTCCAAAGGTCATTTAGTTAAGACCAGCAGAAAAAAAACGCACATTTAGGCTATCCAACTCCAAAGCCAGATCTCTTAAACTCTGGGTTGTATTTTAGTCTTTTCCATAGAGGATAAAACACAGAGGTGCAATTAAGTGTCTCTATTTTGTGTCTCCCTCCTCCCTGAGCCACTGTTTATCAATGTGCTTTTCACACCTCAGGTCAGTGGTTCACAAATGCTAGTTGCAAAATTCCTCCTGAGAACCTTATTTAAATCAGAGTCCAAGACTTTGCATTAAATATGAAGGCTTGACGGAGAAGCATCCATCTTTCCTCCTTCCAGAGGCCTCACTTAAATGACAGTAAAGGAATTTAAAATGTATAAAGTCATAACTGAGCAAGCAGGAGAGGGACCATCAGTGGACAAGGAATATGAGCAAATTCTGGAAGAGAGAAAATGCATGGGGGAGTAGTTACTATTACAACAGGTTAGAGGAAGTGTTTAGCATGCAGAAGATATGGAACCTCCGTTTTGCCCCTCCTCCATATAAAGAATGTCTAATAGCTATGCATTTACCCGTCCCAAGCAATATTTCTTCTGAAGAAAAAGTGAATAGCCAGAGAGCAGGGAAGGAGACTATAATCTAAGATTCTGAGTTTTTAATGAAATAGTCAACTCTTAACTCAAACACTTCAAATAAAAACCTTGCAACCAACACACTCAGTCTACGTAAACAAAGCTCACAATTAGCTTTCTAATGCCTTTTCCTAAATATATATGGACAATCAAAGGAGGACTCCAATGTTAGAACACAGTAAAGGAAAAACTATTTTGGAGGAAAGACAATAAGAGAATTAAATAGCAATAAGTAAGAAAAAGAAATTCTCTAACTGTACACTCAAGAGAGTTTTGAGAAAATACTATGACCATAAAGGGAACAAATAACAAGAAAGTGGGCTTGGAAATTAAACATAAATATCTATGTATTCCCAATTAAAAAAAATTAAGGAGACAGTCAACAAAATCTCTTAAAATAAAAAGATAAAGATATGTAAAATGCAAGAGATAGTATACGAGTCATAAAGAATCAGGTCAAGCATCTGAAAAACAGAATGCCAGAAATAGGTATAAGAGAAAATGGAGAGGAAGAAATTAACAAAGAAACAATATAGAAAAATATCCCCGGGCAAAACAGTATGAGCCTCCAAGTTGAAATGCCCCATGAGTGAAGTAAGGGTCCAAAGCAAGTGACATCCAGAATCCCAGTCTAAAGAGAAAATACAAGACACTTTCTTGGGGAGAGGAGGTGGAGGTTTCCAAAATGGAATGAGAATTGGGTAGCATCAGATTCCTTAACAACATCAGATGCTTAAAAGGTAATGGAGAATCCCTTAAATATTATTAAGAAAAATTAGGGGCGCCTGGGTGGCGCAGTCGGTTAAGCGTCGACTTCAGCCAGGTCATGATCTCGCGGTCCATGAGTTCGAGCCCCGCGTCAGGCTCTGGGCTGATGGCTCCGAGCCTGGAGCCTGTTTCTGATTCTGTGTCTCCCTCTCTCTCTGCCCCTCCCCCGTTCATGCTCTGTCTCTCTCTGTCCCAAAAATAAATAAACGTTGAAAAAAAAATTAAAAAAATATTATTAAGAAAAATTATTCTTACCATGTAATACTATCTAGAGCCAAACTCATCAACTTGAAGGTGAGATAAAGAGATATTTCAGCCATGGAAGGAGTTCTGGAAATTAATCTTCTTCCTGAGAATGTGCTCCCAGGAGAAAAAGAGTAAACCATAGAAGGGGAAGAGAAAGGTGTAAGATCCAAAATTCCTGGGATGATGCTGTGCAGCAGACTAGAAAGGAACAACCCTGACTGGGGCTAAAAGATGGTGGGATCCAGTAAAGGAAAAAGCACTCGAAAAATATCTAATATGATGAAGCCTTTGAAAAATGATAAGGATACAATCATGGGAAAATAGAGCAGGAAATAAAGAAGCGTAATTAGAAACTCCAGGAAAGTCAAAGGCTGTACAGGAAAGGAAATGTTACCCTATCGTTATTTACACAAGATTGCTATTTTGAATACACGATTGCTACTTTGTAAGCAGTAATGATCAATTAAAAAAAAAAAAAGAGTAATATTACCATACTGTGAGGTTGGAAGATGGAAGATGGGTTAGTGTTAAAAAATTCTAAGTCCTCATCCATCATAATGAGAAGTATGGAGATAATGCCTAAAATTTTTTAAAAAAGGAAATAGTAGGAAAGGCATATTATTCAGAGAAATTGAGGTAACTGCCAGAGGCAGCAGCCACAACAGTTTAAAACAGATGACCTGGAAAGTGGGATTAGGAATGTGGTGCAATAGGGAGGAATTAGAAAATCTTGATACTCTTCAATTTTAAAAAAATATATATGCATGTGTTTAAGCATGGATGTGTATGTGCATACTTCTTTTGATGAGACTGGTATAGTTGCTGTGTTTAACTCCTATCCAAGAGTGTTGAACTTACTGTCATTGCTTAAAGTAGACTTCAGCTTTTTGATGCAAGATTCATGTTCTCATACCAATTGTGCCACAGAAGAAGCATAAATGCCAATTGGAAATAAAACTCCGTTGACCAGATTTAGTGCAGGTTGCTGTTTCTCTGAAATCTAAGTCCTAACCCCTATCTGAAGAGAGAAAAGAGAAGCAGTTTGCCTTTTTAACCTGGTCTTAGATTTCCTTCACTTTTACTGCATAATATATTACACATCAATTACATTATCTTTAATTAAATGAACATTTATGCACAAATTGTCTCATTTTCTGTGAGCAGCTAAGTCCTGGGAATCTCTGATCTTTCAGAGAAAAGACAGAGTTCACTCTTAAGTGCTTTACATTGGATAAACTATACTTCCTCAATCGTTGAGAACTGGTAAATAAGTATAATTATTCCTGCTGCAAAAAAAAAAAAGTTTAATAGCTAGATATTAGCTGGAGAAACCAACAGTGAGGCTTGCTAATCATTGCTATGACAATCTTCCGCTTTATTTTTATATGTGTCTCATAATACTGTCAAAGCTGAGTGGCAAGCTGGAGCTTTGAGAAAATAACTCTTACCAGCCTAGGAGATTTTAGTAGAAAGGAAATGTTAATGGAAAGCATCTTCTCTCTTTGGGCCTAGATACATTCCAGGGGGAAGGAGGCTGGCAAAAACCAAAAAACAAAACAAAAAAAACCCAAAAAACAAAAAACAAAACAAAAAACAAACCAAAAAAACCCTTACTGAATAAGATATCTGATTCTTCTCTCTTCCCCCATCTCATATTCATTCTCCTGATGAAAAGAGACAAAAAGCTTCCTTGTTGTCCTTGGTCATCCTCAAGATGGGTTCTGAACATGATGTGGAAGTTTTAGATTTGATCTGTCCAGCAATGAGAACCTAATGATACCTTGACATGATAGGGAAATTGTCAGAAACAGAACAAGTGGGATCAAAGGAGGAGTTGTACATTATGCCGTTATGCATATATAATTGTATAATTAATATTGCATAATACCCACAAGTATTAAATGGCATCTAGTATACATGATAAATGACCACACATAAGTGCTTCATGTTCACGGACTTGAAATCATGGCTAACCTTGTTAGAGGGAAACCGTTTTATATCATCCTTTATCCTCTTTAACTCTCTCAATTTGACACAGGGAGTCAAAATTGCTTCTTGAATAGTTAAGAAATTTTAGTCATGCCCCTACATTCATAACTTTGCTATATATTACATATCTATTGTTAACTGAGTATTTTTCTTTTAATTTATTTCCTTTTAAACTTAAATACTCGAGGCCTTGTCCTAAGAGAAAAAGAATGAAATTGGTTTTCTATTTAGTGATATGTGTATCATTCCTTTGTAAACTCTACAGTATGGTAACAGAGCAACCTTTGCAATTAATGCCTGAGAATCTGCATTTTAAGTAAATAACCTAGTTGCTTTTTATGCCACCAAATTTTAGGGACTACTGCCTTAGGTCAGTTTTCACTGTGGACTTGAACCGTATTCGTTGGCCTTTATATGAGTCTTCCTCTTGCTGAAAAACAAATTACTACCCATTTAGTTACTTAACACAATATACGCATATCATATCACCATTTCTGTGGGTCAAGGGCCCAGACATGCCTCAGGTCGCTGGCTTCCCTATTCAGGGTCTCTCAAGGATGCAATTAAGGTATTGGCTGAGCTGCATTCTCCTGTGAAGGCTCAATGACGGAGGATCTATTTCCAAGCTCCTTTAGGTTGCTGCCAGGATTCATTTCCTTGTGATGTATGACTGAGGATACTGGCTTCTCACCGACCAGAGGGACCGGAGGCTGGAGCTGGCCTTCAGGTTCCAGAGGTCACCTGCAATTCTCTGCCACTTGCTTTTCCAGCAGTGATAAAAAGAGGAAAATTTCTTTCTCCTTTGGATGTTCTATTGACATCAAATAATGGAGATTTTCTTTTTGAAGATGTTTTGAACTGATATTTCAATTAAGTTTCATAGTAGTTAAATGACTTAAGTATTGAAAATAAGCAACCTCCCAATGTTATAAAAATATTATTTGCAAAGTCTGTGACCCTCTGTATGAGACTCAAAGGGATGTTTGTTAAAAGCGCACCTTCTGGGGCATCTGAATGGCTCTGTTAGTTAAGGATCCAACTCTTGATTTCGGCTCAGGTCATGATCTCGGCTCAGGTCACGATCTCATGGTCATGAGATCAAGCCCTGCATCAGGCTCTGTGCTGAGAGTGGGGCCTGCTTAGGATTCTTTCTCTCCCTCTCTCTCCCCTTCCCCCTCTCTAAATAAATAAATAAATAAATAAATAAATAAATAAATAAATTATAAATAAATAAATAGAAATGCACTTTCTGGAACTCTACCCCTCAGATTTCTTATTCAGTAGATCTTCATTTTTAGCAAGCGCCTAACCTGAAGATCATGATTTGGTAACCACTACTCTAAAAGATGTAATAAAAAATAAATGTATATAGGTTTAAGTGTCTTATTTTAGATTGCAAACTAACTCTGAACAGAGTTATAAAATAACATGCAAAAGGAAAAAAAAACTTTCAATTATACTAGTGATCATTTATCTACTTACAAAATTATGCAAAAATGAATGGTTCAAATTAACAGTATAATTTTACAAATCTAAGACATTCCATGATGATAAATCATTACCCTAATATTTATGAAATTAATCTGAGCTGTAACAATAGAATTCCACTGAATTTAATTAGCTGAAAAATTTCAACCAGTTTTATGTAAATCTTCCAATAAGGAACCAGTTCAATCTTTTTTTGCTCAATACCAGTATTTTAATTTTTACAGTTTTTATTTCCTATTTAGAGTCCATTTTTGATGTGAGCATGGCCTGAGTGAGGCAATACAATGCAATATAAATCTGTCATCCATCAAAAATCAGCAAAGGAGAAAAAGTCTCTAAAATCATGTTAAAAATTAATCTAGCCCTGTTTATCTTTGAATATCTCACAGCTTTTATAAAAGGCAGATTATAGATTATTGGGATATAAACTCATAATTCTTGTTCTTAACTGTACTGCACTACAATATCCAAAAACAGGGGGCTCCTGAGTAGCTCAGTCGATTAAGTACCTGACTCTTTACCTCACAGTTTGTTGAGTTCAAGCCTTGCATTGGGATCCGTGCTGACAGTGCAGACCTGCTTGGGATTCTCTCTTTCCCCTCTCTTTTTGCCCTCTCACCTACTAATGCATTCTCTCTCTCTCTCTCTCTCAAAATAAATAAACATTTAAAAAAATACCCAAAAGCAGGATTTTTTTTTTTTTTTTTGGCTCTGCCTCCCTGGGAAGGAGTGATGACAGTTAGGAAGCGCGGCACTAACCTAGAAGCTGGTGGCACAGGATTTCACTCCTATCTCTTTGTATCTCATTATCAACCTCTAAAAGAGGACCATGCAATAATTGAGGCTTTTTTTCCCCACAGTAAAGCCAATTAATTCATATAATATGGTGACCTTCCTCACCACTTCCATCCTAGATTATCTAGATTAGCTGTGTGATTGTTCCCTAATACATCAATCAGTGGTATAACCTTTCATTGGTTTCCTGTGCTTTGGGTAATTCAATTCAGCACATCTCTATCAAGTAGCCAATAAAGTACAAGGCACTAAGGGGGATGAAAATATATACAAGACAGCAGCCCTTATCAGTCAGAAAGAGAGAAAAGGCATGACAACAGATAACCAATATGCACATGGCATAATGTAGAAAGTGACACATTCCTTGGAGTTGTTACAAAGTTCAGAATACAAATTCAGTTTGAGTTTATCGTTTATTATTCCAAGGAAGTAAGATCCGAAATTTCTAGGCACCCCGGATGTTTGTCAGAATCCAAGGAGATCTGAGACTTGCTAAGAGAAGTATTGACTATGCCCTTGCTCATCGGCCAAAGTCCAGCTTGGTCACTCACATGTGACTTTTGGATGTCTTCCAGTCACCTGCACCATAGGCCTGGGCTGTTCAGCAGTCAGCTACCAAATACATGAGAACCCTGGACAATTCTAGAGAGTATTTCAAGGTGTGTTGGCAATGGTTTGTGTGCCATGGTTTGAACTTAGGATTTACTACCTGTGTCAGGCTGTGATGCCAAAATAATCTCCAATTCTGTAAGAGTTACTGAATTAAAATGATTGAAACCTGCAAAGAAGCTGATGAGTTTGCTGTCTTCAGTCTAAGCAGACGCTTTCTTTACATGATTTAATCATACCACTTCTGTGTATTTAGCCTGCCTTTAATGCAATTTTTTAAAAAACTGATACTAAATTTTTAATAACATTATTCCCAAATCACCCCAACTTTCTTTTCAGGCATCTGTTTAAAACAACATCTGATTTCAGAGTAGAGACAAAAATACTGGAAGCACCAAACCACAGTTTCCTGTCTTGGGTGAAATTTTAAAAGCATATGGTGACATTCATCGCTTACTCACAACAGCCCGTCCTCAGTGATTACTGAGGAGAAAGAAGAAAGGCTTTGCTGTTACATCAGCAGTATACGAAGCTTTGATTTGGGGGATGGGATGGGCTTGGGGGTGATGGAGGATGGCTTCTGACACGTTTCTGAATTTCAGAAACAATCAGCCTTTTATTTTTTACAGTGAATAATCAAAAAGTATATCAATAAAGATAGAAAAAATACATACACATTACCTAATTTCCTTTAGAGACATTTTACCTGTCGGTCAGGTTCTTGACCCAGAGAGGAGTCCTGAGATACATCAGACTGGGGTAAGGATAGTAGCATATACAGAAAGGAAAGAAATAAAATCTTTTCGTTAATTATGATTTTTCTCTCCTTTATTTTCAAAATTTCCTATAATGGAGCAATAAATCTGACTTCATTGAAAATTTATAGTGAGGGGCGCCTGGGTGGCGCAGTCGGTTGAGCGTCCGACTTCAGCCAGGTCACGATCTCGCGGTCCGTGAGTTCGAGCCCCGCGTCGGGCTCTGGGCTGATGGCTCAGAGCCTGGAGCCTGTTTCCGATTCTGTGTCTCCCTCTCTCTCTGCCCCTGCCCCGTTCATGCTCTGTCTCTCTCTGTCCCCCCCAAAAATAAATAAACGTTGAAAAAAAATTAAAAAAAAAAAGAAAATTTATAGTGAAAAAAATTTAGAATATTTCATGGATCTGATGACAAATTAAATGCGAAAATTTAGGGAAAGTATAAGACAAAAGAAGAAATTTATGCTAAGTTTTACCCAAAAAGGGATTCTGTTTCCTTCTCCCTGATTAGACTGTAGCTCTCCAATCTCTTAGTGACCACATGACCTTATGACATTAAAATTTAGCTGCTTTTTTTCTATAATAGAAATAAGGATGCAGAAGAATCATACGACATATAATACCCTCACAATCTATGTATGAGGAGATAAATAAAATGTCTTAGAAAACAAATCTCAATGCTCCATTAATGGAAGTACCAAATAATACTGATGTAGTGAAACTTTAGTAGTTGGTGGTTTTTCTTTTTCCCTTGTTATCAAATTACTTGAACATCATGAGCAATCAGTTTTGTCCTTAATTAAAATCAGAACATCTTTTCTATGATTATTTTATAGGTGATGTTTCTCTTTCAGTAACTTATAAGGTATTTTCACTTACAACTATTGTGATTCGTTTTAAAAGCATATATTTTCACCTTTAAAATATATGTTTTTATTTTCAAATATCTCATTCTGATTTTCTTATTAGAAGAGTAAAAAAAATATCTAGGGGTGCCTGGGTGGCTCAGTCAGTTAAGCATCTAACTCTTGATTTCAGCTCAGGTCATGATCTCATTGTGAGATCCAGCCCTGCATTGGGCTCCACCATGAGCATCGAGTCTGCTTAAGATTCTCTCTCTCCCCCTCCTTCAGCCCTTCTCCCATTCTCTCTCTCTCGCTCTCTCTCTCTCTCTCTCTCAAAAGAAAAAATAATGAAAGAAAAGAAAAGAGGGGTGCCTAGGTGGCTCAGTTGGTTAAGCATCCGACTTCGGCTCAGGTCATGATCTCACAGTTTGAGGTTCGAGCCCCGTGTCAGGCTCTGTGCTGAAAGCTCGGAGCCTGCAGCCTGCTTCAGATTCTGTGTCTCCTTCTCTCTCTCTGCCCCTCCCCCTCCCCTACTTATGTGTGCGTGCTCTCTCTCTCTCTCTCTCTCTGTCTCAAAAACAAATAAACATTAAAAAAATTTTTTGGAGGAAAAAAGAGAAAAAGATCTCCCTTAAGAGTTCAAGGGCTCTACTCCTATTATTTTTTTAAAAAGTACACTTTGCTCAGCTTAATGCAGTCAATTTAATATTCTGCTAGGGCAGTAACATGATATCTATAACATATATATCTATATATAATAGGACTTATGACCATCACTATGTATCCAGTTTTTTAATACCAGCATTCATTTGGAGCTATCAAGTAACTTTTCTTTAGCGCATTCTTGATTTTGAATTCAGAAAAAGAAGCAAAACCCATCAAGAAAAAGCAATTTTAGAGGGATAGGAATTGGGGCCAAACAGGTTGTATAATCTATTTCCTCCAAAAATAACCAACAGAAGGCCTGGCAGCCTGTCTTAGTTATCAGCGGCTTCCCTTCATTAAATCTAATTGCTGTGCGGAGGCCATTTCAAATTGATGCATGTAGAAAGCAATTTCAAGTCCATGATGGTGGCCTCCAGCCTCTCTCGGGAGTAGATGGTCCATTCTGCTCCTTTTTATGTTCTTAGTATGGAAGGCAGTTGAGATTACTAGCAACTGTCCAATCTGTGACTGTCAGTTGGCCTGAATTTGTCCATAGGTTTATCAAGAGGATAATTTGGAATTGTGAGACACAAATGATTTTAGTAGAAAAAGAGAGAAGGAAAATGAATGAATGAATGAATGAATGAACGAACAAATGACCCAAGGAACAAACAAATGGATGAGTGAGCAGCAGACCTCTGGTGCCTGAGCTTGGGTTTAAGGACCACACTATATGGTTTTAACCCTGGGTCAACTTCTTATTCTCTGTGCAACCATGAAGAAGCTACTTAATTTAGTGTCCATAGCTGTAAAATGCAGAAAAGAGTAGCACCTGTCTTGCTGTGAGGATTAAGTGTGCTAATACATGTTAGCTATTGTCTCTGATTTAATACATATCTTCAATTCAAGCTGGCAAAATGATAAGAATTGTATTTTATTTCAAAAAAAGTTAGTCTCATTCATTCATTCATTCATCCACTTCATATTGTCTGATTTTATTTTGACCTTCTTTTGCTTATGAACGTGACCAAATCTCAAGTGAGCCAAATGCTCAAGGCTTCTGAATGTTTTAAGGTAAATCTAGACAATAACTAACACTAACCATCGTAAAATAGCAAGCAAAATAGGAGAGTGGGCATCGTTTCTGCAGTGGTAAAGGGATAATTTTAAAATCATTTTTAAAAATATATTATCCAGGGCACCTGGGTGGCTCAGTCAGTTAAGTGTCTGACTCTTGATTTCAGCTTAGGTTATGATCTCACAGTTCGTAGGATGAAGCCCCACATCAGGCTCTGTGCAGATGGCATGGCTAATGGCATGGAGCCTCCCTGGGATTCTGTCTCCTTCTCTCTGCCTCTTTCCCGCTTGCTCTCTCTCTCTCTCAAAATAAATAAAAATAAGCTTTATAAATAAAGCTTTATATACGTATATATACACACGTATATATATATACGTATATATACATGTGTATATATACGTGTATATATATATATATATATATGTATATATGGAAAAAGAGAGAGAGAGAGAGAGAGAGAGAGAGAGAGAGCCTATCTAGCCTATCTGGGTGGCTCAGTTGGTTAAGCATCCAACTTTTGATTTTGGCTCAGGTCATGATCTCACAGTTTTGGGATCAAGCCCATCATTGGGCTCTGTGCTGGGTGTGGGTCTTGCTTAAGATTCCCTCTTCCTCTTTCTTTGCCCCTCCTCCCTGGCTCGTGCTCTCTCTCTCTCTCTTTCAATAAATAAAAACAAAAATACATTATCATTGTATCTTTCAAAAGAAAACTATAACATCAGAAGTAGACTCTGTTTTTTTTCACTTGGATATATTCAGTACAAATGAAAATACCGTATGTGATCAAACTCTTTTAGTCAATGCCTATCTAGATGTATACTGTGACAAAGCATAATACTTTGTACAATGAAGTGTTCTAATAATAGTTATCACTGGTCAAGGGTCTACTATGTGGCAGGCACTTTATATTTGCCATCTTATTAATCCTCACAATAACCCAATAGTATAGATATTATTCCCTGTTTATAGACACAGAGAGGTTAAATCATACAGATACTAAGGATCATGTGCAAGCTGAAGTCTAGTGATGAAGTACCTGTTCTTTCTTATTTGTTGTGTGGCTCTTATCTTCACAATTTAAGGTATTTCCCTCTAACCAGATATCATTATCTAGTCTTACATAATTATATCCTTACTTCCCCTTGCAGAATGTCAGGTATTAACAATGTTTACTTTTTAACATGCAGCTCTAAAGCCTTATTTTATATTTTATATATTGCATTTTATAAACCGTATAGGAACACAATACAGTGTTTTCTTCTCCCACCTCTCTAAGCATATGATTATATTGGTAGTACATTTTTCACTTAGTGGTCTCTGTGATTGCTCATTAAGGCTGTTTACAAATGCTGGGTCTCTTGTTCTGGGTATGGGGTAGAATTTTGGAATCATATGCTTGCTCAAAAGCAGTGAGGCCATAAGTGGAAATAATGATTTTAATACTAGCACATGAATCTCCATGCTCTTTTTTCCCTGCCTCACCAATTATGAAATCATGGGTAAGGATGGTCCCTCCACAGCTGGGTTTCTGAGTAACTATGATGCTGACTTTGCAACGGACATGCTGAGTGAGCAAAATACAAACTTCATTATTGTAAGCCACTGAGATTTTAGAGTTGGTTGTTAACACAACATAACCTAGTTTGTATGACTGATAGAGCATCTTAAAATCTAATCAATATGGCATTTACCTTAAGATCCCAATTTAACATTATAAAGGTCAGCTTGAAGACAATAAAGAAAAGAAACTTTACTATTTATAGCATTTTATAACAATTTGCAAGGTGATAGCCCATAAAAGTAGACTTCACCTTCCTTAAACTGTATTCTTTAACCATATTCCCTTCTGTGCTACCAAGGCATGAACTAACTGGGTAAGGGTGGGAAGTTCTAGCTGACATAATACAGAAGTCATTCTCCTAAATGGACTCAGTGTACTAAATAACAGATTTGGTATTTATTTTTTGTTATAAGAGAATCCACGGTCGACAAAAGTACTTGCTAAGGTGCATTCTCTGTTCTGTCACAGTGAATATGAGAGATAATTCAAATGTGTGGCATGCATTTTCACTGGGCTCAATGATTTCATATTATGGTGTATGCCTTCTCACGTTCTGAATAACTAATTAAATTATTCTTATAACTATGAATTGCAATAAAATCATCTCACTGAGGTTAATTCTGTGACATTCTTTTATTATAAGAAGAATATTTTTAAAGCCCCCACAAACAATTTCAGTAGAAATGAAATACTGTTATACCTTGAGAAGGTTATGAATAGCTTTTGGTATTGACAGCACATTTCTCCAGATCCTATGTTCTGAAGTTGAGATTTTCATTATATTTTCATTGCACTGAAACTAAATTAAAGCTGATCTTATTATAGAAAAAGAATTGCATTCTATTTTAAGAACGATTCTCCCAATTCCAGCTTATTGTAATATCAGAGGCCGATAGAAAAAGAGCAAAGTAAAGATTTATTGGAAATAAAAATATGATTATTGAGACAAATAGCACTTTTAATAAGTTGATTATTTCAAGCTACTTAGGGATCCCACAATAGGAATATCCACTTACCAACTGTGAAGTTGCTTTGGAAAGTCTAATAACTAATTCTCTAAGTACTTTCATTTTTATTTATATATTCCCCACCTCGTTCTATAAAAATCTCAAGGTGATCTGAAGGAATGTGTACAGATCAATGGTATTTAAAAAAGAAATGAGGAACTCGGGTCCATGAAATACAAATGTCTGGAAATAAGAGATCAGGTAAGTCTGTAAGTTAGAACAATAATTTCCAATGTGCACAAACCCTATATAATAAAAATAAACCAATTCCTTGGGTCTATGGTTTATGGAGTGTCTTTGGAGAGACCAGGCTAAGTTATTGCAGAAAATAGGTACCTGAAAATAGGTATTACAGGTCTAGGTACCTGATCCTAGACCTCTAAACTTTTTAGATTCTTTACCACACTAGTAAAAAAAAAAATTGGAAATGGACCCCTAGTACATCTATGTATCTATTCATGCATTCATGCATTATACGTGTCTAAATCTGTGCCAACATACTATATACATTAAAAATACATGAAAAAGATAACATAAAATAATCAGAGTTGTAACATATTGTTCCAATGTCCCCAGGGAATCATTTTCCCCATTCCACTCCCACCAGTTGTGACGGGAAAGCACACTGATGCTTCCCTGCATTTCCTGCTGATAAAGAATCTCTTCCTTCACCCTCCCCAAGCATCACTTCCTGCCTTTGACTCTAAGGCTTCCACACATCTGGCAGAGAACCTTGTCTTCCACAAGTTGCCAGCCTCTAAACAAAAGAAATCCAAACCTCAAATGTCTCTACCTACTTCAGTATCTGGTTGTCTCCATTTCTCAAAGATTTTCCTGTGAAGAATCATTAACTTGTTCTACCACCAACACAAGATTAGTGGACACAACAACCAGACCTCACCCACTCTTGATTTTTCCCAGAACCTTTGGACTCAGAATTTTTCCAGTATTTTACTTCCACCATAGCAACCTCTCACAGCATTTCAAAACCTTAGTTGACAAAATACAGAAGTCAAAGATTAAGGCAATAGCTTTTTGGCAGGTTAATCTCATATCAAATTAGGAAGGGAAATTGTTTTTCTTTTTACTACACTTTCTTAGATGGTTCATCTACATTATATCTTTAACTTTCTGCTATAGAACTCATGTGTAAAAACCCCACAGCGTTCAATGTTATCCTTAGAATTCCATTGCATTGTCCCCTCCTGCTCAAGACCATCAAGGTCGCTGCTGCCCTCAGAAGTATCCTCTGAGATTGGACCAACTGTGTATCTGTCCAGGTAGGCCCTCAGGCCCAATGAATAATTTCACTATTAAAGCCCATATTAAGGCATTTGAATAGAAAGTTGTAAACATCTCTAGCATGACATTGGTACAACAGTGCAGTAAACACTAATCAAACTAATTCAGTGCTTAATTTCATTTGCCCCTGCTAAATGGCTCATGTGATGTGGCAACCTTAAAGGCAGCCTTCTCATAGACTCTGGAGTTTAAATTTACATGAGGCAGAGGTAATCACTCCCAAATGCAATTATCTCATTACCACCAAATCTATATGTGGAGAACTAAATTAGGACCAGCACACTTTTCACCTTTAATTTCTTACTATCCTTGTTTGCTTGTTCTTTTTAAACAGCTATTACTGACAAGGTAAAAAGAATATATTCAGTGCTGTCAAACCACATGGCCCTAATAAGCAAAACAAGGACAAATCATTTGTTTTTGTTTTCAGTTTTCCCAAATGCAATGTGGTACATTATAAAGACCAATTCTCTACTACCCCAGGGCATTAATTATCAAGATAGTGATTATCAAGCTCAAGGAAATTCCCATAAAAAGTCTCCGTGTAAATACAAACCATTTTGCTCTCCTACACTTGAATACACACACTCTTCTTAGGTTCACTGAGCTAGAATACAAGGTATCAACTTCACCATTTATTATGATGGAGTTGGCTGTGGTTGTTTTGTCTGCCTGAGAGTGCAACCAGATTTGAGTTGCAAAACTAGCCTTTGTCAGCCCTTTATAGATTGATTTTGTGTTGGCTGAATATTCATAGATTCAAAGCGCTATCCCGAATATGAAAGAGGACTGCCTTCCTCTGGGAACTTGTGATCAATTGAGCTAAAATATCAAAATGTCTTCTTTTATGTTGCCTTAATCTGAGATATTAAGCAGATGTTTATGAGGCTGGCATTGCTTTTGAGATGTATATCAATCTGTCCACAGAGTCAGGATTTACTTCTTAGAAGAAATGGTATCAATTTTTAGAGAAAATAGGGGAATGATGCTATAGTTAGAAGGATATGAAGTTAACAAAATTATTTTTAAAGAATGACATAAAAACTAAAATTATATATTTACATTATATCTTAAGCCAAGGGCATTTTAATAATAAAAAACTAAAGATAATTGTATATGCTAAAGATAAAAGATGTAATATTGATACTACCTAACATCGTCTGAATTGATAGAAAATGCTTAATATCTTGCTGCCCAACCAAAAGTCAACCCCAGGTGCCCTCTTGAAAGGGTCCTTAAGTCAACACCGAGGAATTTTCTCCAGTCTCCACCTGCCACTGAATGTTCCAGTTACTCTTGTCCTAGTTTGGTAAATGGAAAATCTGTGTATTCCCCACCCAGGGAACCACCCAGGTTCCACCCTCCAAATCAGCACTTCAGTTATACCAGCTTGGTGGGCTTTGCCCTGGACTGGTTTCCTGATCTCCTGTCTCCTCACTTTGCAGATTTTATGGAATAAGGGAGATATGTCCCCTCCTTATTCCCACTCATGCATTGTCTAAGCTCCTTCCCACTTGGAAAGAGACCTCAGGCATAAAGGAAAAGGCCTTGAATAACCGAGGACCCAGCTACACACCCAGGGCATTAGGACTAACTTTGAGATCTTTAATGTCAAGGATAATCCCAGAGACTAGGCTGATGGGGAAGAGCAGCGCCACCACAGAGAAAAAGCCATACAATTCTTTCTCTGGAAGCCACAGAAGTGGCTCTTAATAGGGTATGTCTTTGGCCCTGACTTCTGACTATGAACCAGAGTTCAGTCTGTCATGGATGCAAAGGCAAACTTGACCCTTGCTTGGGACCATCCTTCAGCCTACCTGGTTTGGTCATGGGTGCGAGTCAATGACCAAGGAACTGCGTTCTCTAGAGGCCTTCTTGTCCGAGCATTATTTAGCTCAAGCCTCGCCCATAACTTACTTCAAATTTTTCTTGTGCATCTCATTTCAACCACACCCTCACAACCTATAGTTCTGGCTCAGCCATCTGATATTCCAATGCTTTACCATCCAGACTAAAAGCAATGTTTCCAGGAATAACTCACTGAAGATATTTCCCAGCACTTTTACAAGACAACCAAGCATTATTATGATTCATGTTGTGATTTCCATATAACTTGAAAAAATCAAAATAATTGATAATTTTAATAATAAGTCCCTTCCTAAAATAAAAAATTCCTCTTTCTTTGAGTATACACGGGATGCCATTAACAATGACTTTTGGAGACATCCAGTATCAGAGAGGCTTTTCTTTCAAATACTCACTGTATTCTCAAAACCAAGTACCTTAAATCGAAATCTGTCTAAATTTAAAAAAAAGTTACCAAGAATGAAAGACAATGCTTGTACTGTAAATATTTAATCAATGAAGCCATTGATAACCCAAGCAGGACTACATTAAGCTGCTTCATGACTCATTGTTTAAATATGACATCCTCGAGAATGCTTCCACCCATTCAAAATTTACAGTAGAATCTAACGACAAATCTTCAAACATGGATAAGGTAACACCTACTACTATCCTAAACTAGATGTCAATATCTAAACATCCTTGCAATACCCAGATATATTCATCCATTGAAAAGAATGGAAGATTGACTCATAGACTCAACCCAGCAGCGGGCTTCTCTCACACAGTTGGGAAAATGGAGCTTGCTGGGATGTCAAATCTGCCACCCATCAGTTCTAACAGAATAAGGTGAATTAGTTCAGAGAGAGAATGAGGTGACAAGTAATGTGAAATACCAGAGGTAGGCGGGGGAACATATCCTGCAAATCCATACCACGTTTAGTGCCAAAATAGCATTATAGAGAATGCAAGACTGTAAAAAATGATGTCCTTTCTCTAAGCTCATGTTGTAATTGTGCCAAGAACAGGGAATTATATTCCTAGATAAAAAAGAACTTTTATAAGTTATCTCTAAGTACAACATTTCAACCATGCAGTCAAAAAACATTCTTTAAGGATTCTGAAATTGCAGTATGATATGTGACTAAAACAGTATCCTTTTTATTTCCATTCATACAATGGACAGACATTTTATAGGAGAAAACTCTATTACCATGCCATCTTACCCTAGCCAAATGAATTCTGTTCCCAGGGCTCCCTTTCTCTGAATGCCTCATTGTCTATAAAGTGCTTCTTCTGCCCAAAAAGCTTTGCTCATTGCTAACCAACTGCAAAAAGTTATGATTCCTGCAAGAAAGAAATCAAGACTCCAAAACAGCAATCAATGAAAGGAAGTTAAGTCTCCAGAGATAAGAAAGGACAAATATTCAACAAACATATAGAAAAATTTTCATCTGTACTAATTATCAAAGAAATGTACATTAAAACAATAATAAAGTACTATTCAGTAATATATTAAGTTAGAATAAGTAATGAAAATTCTCGATGCAATTGATGGCTATAACATAATAACAGAAATAAATTGCTAATAATGATGTATTAACTAGATTCTATTCTTTTGGAATGTAATACAGTAATATATATATATATATATATATATATATATCCAGAAACATAAAAGTGATCTTGCTCTTTAACCCAGGAGTTATAGAACTTATCCTAAAAAGCTCTCAAGTATAAATATAATATGTGCATGAAAATGCTTATTAAATAAATGCCTATAATATGAAAAATAAAGACACTAAAAATATGAGAACATTTAAGCAAATGCTGATGTTTTGGTTCAGTAGCATATCATGCAGTCATTAAAAATTACAAATATGAACACTATAAGAACAATATGAAGGGTGCCTGTATGGCTCAGTTGGTTAAGCGCCAACTCTTGATTTTGGCTCAGGTCATGATCTCATGGTTCGTGAGACTGAGCCCAATGTTGGCCTCTGTGCTAATAGTGTGGAGCCTGCTTGGGATGCTCTCTCTTTCTCCCCCTTCCCCTTCTCTGTCTCTCTCTTAAAATAAATAAACAAACTTAAAAACATGAAAATCTTACTCTACAGTATTGGGCGAAAATAAATATTAAGTTATATGCTCATTATGATTATAATTGATGAAATATACATGTTGATAGGAAAAAAAAGAAATATTTTTTAATGTAGTATTATGTTAGGATAATAGGATTAGGGAGGATTTACTTAATGACTTTAAGTATTAATACTGCCATAATACTATTTTTGTAACTTAAAATAAGGTTTTTAGAGATATCAAAGATTTTTTTTTCTCCTCTCTAGATATTTGAGTTACTGTCTTAAAGCCCACGGCTGTATTTTATTCATCTCTGTGCCATTCTGAGCCATGGCTCAGCTCCCTATAGCATGATTACATGCCCTCAGTTTTAGACAATAATATAGATTTCTTACCCCTCTTCAATCTCGTCATGTCTAAGAAGTAGCAAAGTAATGCATTCTCTCTTAGGAATGGCAGAGAGCAGAAGAATTTCATAAACTGCATTGCCAGTTCTTTAAAAATCTAATATTAGCAATATTTCAACTTGTTTTGAGTCCTTCAATGAAATTTTCTTTGGGTAAGATTCCTTACCCGGTCAATTTCCTTTGCAAAATGAAGTTTCTTCACAATATTGACACAAATCCTTTATGTGGCCTGATCAATCTAGAATGCTATAGCAAAGTTAATAGTAATTATTTTTGTACACTATTGATTCACACAAGGTGCTTTGAGAGGACAGTCTTTGAATATAACAGAGTTTATGGAAAACACTACCTTATTTAAATGTTCTCTTCATGACATAATAGGGAAAGAATCTCTGCATTTTCCAGAAAAGACATTCACAGATATTCTGTGTTAATCCAACATTAACTATTTTCTCATAAAATTTAATTTCTTATTCCATGATTAAAATAACTATATATTTAAGTCTACAATTTTTAGTTTTCTTCACAACTAAATAGCTTTTTTCCCTAAATTAGAAAAATAACATATAAGAATTATAATATCTGATTGATAATGACAAACCCTCTTCTTAAACTTTATTTTTGCTTTTCTCACTGGTTAGATATGAAAGTGATTTTAAAAGGTGATAACATCTGATAATGCTAGGTAATACCACATATTAAAATTATCTGCTGGTTTCCATTTTATGTTTTATGTTTTTAAGGCTTCTTTTAAATTGATTTTTTCAAGGACTTCCTATGTATAACTTACTTTGGCTCAGAGCAGCCCTATGCAATGGTAACTATGTACCGCATGGATGTATACCTCAGGTAGTGAAACAGAGTCTTAAGAGTAGTAAAAGTTCAGACTCAGATCTTGCTTAATTTCCTTAGGCTCCTATTAGCATTTAGGGAATTCTGTTTCACGTCTTTTAAATTAAATTGCCTTAATTCTTTTGGTAGCTTGAGATTATGGGTGAACAATATCTCGGGGAGATAAAGTTACTTTTTGTGTAATGGGTTGTTTATAGGTAATGTTTTGTTACCAAATAGCTTTAGGTAAAGGGGGGTGGGGATGAAGGGAGTGGGCTGCAGGTTGTCGTTGTCATTTCTGACCATCATATGTAGAGTAGAAAAGGCACTCTCTGCTAGACAAATGGTCCAAGGGGATGTGAGATGACAGAAGGCAGGATGTATCTCCCAGAGTTATAAAGTATGGCCAACTGTAGACAAGCCTGGTAGTGATGGGATCCCCATAAGACTAGGAAGATGGTTTGAACCAAATCATGGCAAAGCAGTAACGTTAGGGCTTGGTCCTGAAAAGGAAGGACACTGACGCCATGCAGTTCTTGGTCATCACTACTCTAATTCTCCCTGGCACCATGATAATCATCAAGATTATTTTCACACAGAAAACGTTCCTCAGCAAGACAAGCCATCAACATCCAAAGTCAGCTTGCCAACAGGCTCTAGCATCCTTCCTGCACACCGAACTTCATTATTCTGGCTCTTACTGAGATCCTCCCTCTGTACTCCCATTGCACTTTGTCCTTTCAACCGTAACTCTGGGTTCTTAACAATATTTGCCTTGCATTCCCCCTCTTTTTTTCATTTATGATGTGGTTCGTCACCAATACTGTGAATTGCAAGGGAAAAATTATTAAGTATTTTACATTTTTTATAACACCCCCCTCCAGGAATGCACAGTGATGGCTATACAGTGGATGAATGACAAATTTTACTTTTTAATAATTTATTTTCCTTCAAACCATAGCAGTTGAAAATTTCTCTTATTTATCTTCAAACACACACACACACACACACACACACACACACACACACGCATCACACTTATTACATGTGCAACTAGAAATTTACTCAATTATTCGGTGAAGTACTGAGACAGAGTCAAGTACAAAACTGTCAACAGGGCTGGCTCCACAATTGGTACTTGGTAAGAATTGATGCATATTAAATAGAGGAACAAAAGGAAATACACTTGAAGCCTCTTTTTTGGAAAACTAAGTTACATGTTACTAAGAGAAACTGATTTAGAATGATAATTAAATAGGTACAATTTTTAAATAGGCAATACTTTACAAATGTGACAAACTAGGTAACTAAGAAACTGATTTAGGGGTAAATTTTCTTACCTTAGAATGCACAAATTAATGTTAAAAAGTCCTTTAATGAAACGTGTACAATTTCCTATAACTTTATTTGGTAGTAGAAGGGAAAAATCTTCTAGCTGTCAATATACTCATCTTTACAGTTGGTTATATGCTGAGGGACACCTATCTCACAGAGGTTTTATCAGTTCAAGGTGTTTTCTCTACCCTGCAGCTTCCAGCAGTCCCCTACTCGTTGTATTCTCTCTCAGTGTCTCTCTAGTCAAGGTCAGCAAGGAATGATAGACACCATACTCTGCCTACAGTATCCTTACTTTAATCACTACCTACTCTTCTGAGGATGAGAGCTAAGCTCTGAAACAGTCTCTAACGAAACCTGTCTGGGTCTGTCTCCATCTTCTTCTTCAGCTTCTGTTCCCCTTGCCCCTCTCCAACAGAGGGGTTGGTTGAACAGAGGGTTCAACAGAGAATTTCTTTCAGTTCCTCAAGCCTTACTGCTTACCTCTCTCCAGTCCTTTAAATATGTTGTTCCTCCTGTCCAAAACACTCTTCCTCCCCTTTCTTCCTCTGCCTGGATAATCCCTATTCTTCTTCAGCTATCATTTCAAGAATTCTTCTCTGGTCCTGTGCCTCTTGCTCACAGCCAGAGTTAGCTGTCCTTCTCTTTGGCCTTCATTGTCTCTGGACTTTGACCACTGCACTTAATGCACTGTTGTAATACAACTGCTAGCTTTTTGCTTTGTTTTGTTTTGCTTGTCTTAATCCCTCCACGAGGTCATGAATTCCTTGAGGACAAGTACCATCTTGTTTGTTGCTATTACTTCTGGTACCAGTTGCAAATTTTGATTATTAGAATTGTCCACAGATACAGCCATTGAAGTAAGTAAGCTCCTATCATTGCAAAGATGGATGTTACACATGGAAAACACGATGTGTATTTGCTAATAAAGTTAGGGAAAAAAGAAACATTTATTTTCAAAGAGGCACAACTTAGTCTTTGAAGAAATGTTTTATGAAGTTGGCTCAGCCAACTTTAATTTTTATCCAGCATAAAGCCAACTATAAAAAGTTCATATCTACTAAAAATTGCTCAAGTGCTTCAAATAAAACCTAGAAATACTTAGTAATTGCAGTAACCCCCAAGGGCTCAAAGCCTATACAGAGAACACTACATTTATGCGATGAACGCACTAGATTTTATGTCTACAAACATAATTCTCCTTTGAATTTGGAGAGGATATTATAAATTCTTTGTACCTAACATTTGTAAAGATAAGAACAATAGAAGAAAAACTGCCATACCCCACCTTGACATGTCTACAATAGAACTACCCTTCAGTCTGAATTGATTGGATAGCAAGACAGCAGAGAGTTTCAGTAACTAAAATAGAACATTTTTTTTTTCAAAGCTCCTTGTCTTCCTCTGTTCCGCTGGGAAAAAAATGTGTGTAATAATTATTGGAATCTCTGACAGTGTATCTTTTCCTGGATTTTTTTTTCAAAGCTGCCTTAGGGAAATACTCTCAAGTCTCTAGACTTAGTTTAATAAATGACTTTTCCCTAGGTCCCAGTTGCTCTCACATGAATGAAATCCCTTGAAACTAAAAATGGTATCAGGAAAAAAGTGTTGTTCAGTGTCTAAAATTTTATTTTGGAAACCATTACATTAAAGAACCAGAAATATAAGGGACCCAAACCTTTAGTTTAGTTTTAGGTGGGACAAAGCCAGCTTTGGGAGGATTTGGGTTTGTGTTTCCCCACACACTTTAGGTTTAGATACAGTCAGTGAAAGTCAGGGCAATGAGCTAGAATGGCTCAGAGCCAGCCACCTAGATTTAGATCCTTAAGTCCACCAAGTAATGGCTCTTGGGCCGTGGACAAGTCACAGCCTCTGTGTGTTTCAGTGTCCTCCTATACAAAATGTGGGTCATAATGGCAATCATCTCCTTCGTGTACCTTTGAGAAATAAAAAGCAAGTAAAACACCTAGCATCATATCTGGCCCAGTGATCAATGGACCAAATGTGGCCCAAAAACATCTTTTATTTGATCTTTTCAGATTTATAAGAAATTGATTTAGTTGCCAATTTGAAAATTGGGAAGGTTACCATAAAAAGTGAGACTTCTGGCTTCTTGAAAAAGCAAGAGGGTAGGTAGCAGATACAGTTAGCTGGTGTCCACCCACATCCCCACTGTACCTCCCTCCACAGGGACCTTATGAACCCAAAACACCCTACCTCAAATAACTGCCTTTCCTAGCTACCATCACCAGCTTCCTAGGCCCGTAGAAGTGTGAATCTGGGGCGTGCTCTAAAAAGTCCCTTGGGAGGCTCTCAAAGGTGATTCGGCCTCAGTTGCCCACACTCATGAATGAATCTCTCTTAAAAAAAATAGACTCTATTAGAGAACAATTTAAGGTTCAGAGCAAAATTGAGCAGAAGGCACATACAGTTCCGTCAACCCCATGCCCCCACATACGCATAGTCCCCCAATTATTGACACTCCCCACCACAGTGGTACATTTGTTATTATCGGTGACTCTACACTGACACATTATCACCACCCAAAGTCCACAGTTTACATTAGGGTTCACTCTCAATGTTGTACACTCTATGTATGGGTTTGGACAAATTTACAACAACATCTATCTACCATCATAGTATCTTACAGAGAAGTTTCACTGCCCTAAAAATCTTATGTTAATACACCATTCACTTTCATCTATGGCTTTCATCCCTTTGGTCTCACTTCCCCTTTCCTTCAGCATGCTTCCTGGGACCCACTCCCAAATAAATTGCCTATATACCCAAATTCTAACCTCAGAATTGGCTTTTGGACAGATCATTGGCTCCTCCCCTGGGGTCAGCAATGTCTGGAGCTAAATATATGCATCTCTCCAACTCCCCATGGAACCTACCACTCAAATCACATCTGCACAAGCACTTTCCCTTGATTCACTGTGTCCATTCAAATGACATGTGGAACTTCTGAATTTACAATCCAAGAGCAACCCTCCTAATTTTATGAAGGAAGCCACTGAGCACAAATAGAAGCAATGACATGGCCAATTAGAACTTTAACCTGGGCCAGAGCCCAAACCTTAAGGCTCCTACTCTTGGACTCTAAGATGCCTGATTTCCCCTGAGGTAGATGCCACCTATCGCAAGATTTCCTTAGGCTGATGCCCCCACCTATTTTCTTATCTTCATCCATTCCAGTGTCCTCCTCTTCACTTGGATTTCAAGTGGATCAAGCTTGGGAGACAGTATTAACTAGCTAAGTAAGACACAAGCAAGAAGGAGTTGTCTATTTAGCACACACAGACATGTTTCCACCACTTATATTCCCAGAGGAGTTGCTGCTGATTAGAAGCAGAAGAAAAGAGAAGGGTCAGCTGGCCAGCCCCTGAGGCAGGCAGTGAGAGAGCAAATGAAGTTCTCAGAACCCAGAGGAGAAGAGTGGAAGGAAAACATATAGAAATTCTTTGCAATGAGATTAGAAAACAAAACTATTCCTTTCCTATCTCAAAAATCTATCTTTACCTATATTTTCTTATTTAATTCTCACAACTTTGAGATTGGTTGCTATTACCCCCAATTTTCAGATAAAAAAACCTGAAGGTAGAGGGGCTTAATTATGCAGCTACATTCACACAACTGTGAGGTGTCATACCTGAAATCCAAACCAAGCTGTTCAACTTCACAGCCCATACCCAAATCTCTCTGCTACTCTTTGAAAAGACACTTCATAATAAGTACTAACATTACGAACCTCACATTTGAAGCATCATCTAATTAATATCTTATTTCCAGAAAGTCAGGATGGACAGTAATGTATAAAGAAGCCTAATTAATAGAGCGGATATTGGCTCCATGGTACCTTGAACCTTTGGCCACTATCACAGCTTTATTGGTGACATGCCATGGTCATTACTGAATTTTGAGTAGGGTCAGATCTGAGACAAGCCAAATTTTACTTTGTAATGAACAGTATATGAAAAGGTATTAAGTCAGTCTAGTGTTAAAGATGTCAGACTTTGCTTACAAAGCCTATTCACTTTCCAAAAGGACAAGTGTCTGTAGATCCCTACACTACTTTAGGAAAGAATTCACAGATTCTTTTAAATGCGTGTGCACTGTAAGTATCTAGCTTCAAGTGATTGAAGTACTTTATAATATAGCAGATTTATAACCATATGGTTGAGTCACGACTCCATGAAAAAGATACTCTGCCTGTCCACCTACCTTCTTTATCAGTTAACTGGTCTCAGAGTCAACCCCTGAGATATCCAGTATCTGGGAAAAGGAACAAATGATGACAATATCAAGATAAGGAGAAAAGCTAACCAAGTCACGTAAGAATACTCTAGTATCCTTCTCCCATTCACCCAGTAAAAGTCTTAGTATAATAAAATCATCCACATCATCCAAAAGCATGTGTCTAAGCTGCACTTAGACACAGTCCCTTCTACCCTCCTTCTAGAAGCTCACAACCTTACACACTCACAAGCAGGAAATACCCAGCAAATTCCAAAGACATGGGAGTCAACTGAGAGGGCTTTTCTGTGTGTGTTATTGGGTAGGGAAGGAGGAATGTAAGAGGCAACTTCTGAAATTAAGACAAATAGCTGTGGGAAGTAAATACCCAAAAGTGAATTTCTGGACTTCAAAGCTTCTATATCAATTCAGTTCATGAAACATCCATCAAGAGCTTCTTATATGCTAGGCTCCGTGCTGTGCCCTTGAGACACCCCTCCCCACAAATGACATATATCTAGTGAACTTGATCTTAGACTTCCTTAACTGAGACAACTGACAAATTGTTATGTTCATAGCTAGCAGCCCAGGAACACTTTCTTGTTTTTCCTTTCCGGTAGCAAAGCATGTCTTACTTCAAAATCTCTCCACTACAAGTAATAGAGCCTTTGATTGAAGACACAATCCCAGAATGTGAAATTTCACCAAGTCTGACATCACAGAGTCAATCATTTAAAAGTAAATTTGTCTAACAAGGAGGTATTCCCTGACAGTTCATATTTTGCCTTTGAAAAAAATGGCACAATAAAGTAATTTAAAATTATTTCCTTGAAAAATTCTCTTCATATATACCGATATGCAAGAGCTAGCCTTGAGGTATTTGTTTAAAACAGATTTATGTTACTATGTGACATAATTGTACAAAAATTATCACATGAAGCGTGTTCATAAACTTCCTTTCCTTGATAGTGTCTAATACCTTCTCCTTCCTAAATTAGAAGGATTACATCTTGTGGAGAGAGATCAATTCTGCTACGTGATAAAGTGCTAAAAAAGAAAATGCAGAGATTGAGGAGTAAAAGGTGTGTAACTGGATCAGGGAGGAGAACAGTGTATGATGTGAGAACAGGAGGAGAAAGGGGATTTTATAAATGCAACTGTGGGCTGTGTATTTTTCACCTTCAAAACAATTCAAAAAGGGGCGCCTGGGTGGCTCAGTCAGTTAAGTGTCTGACTGGCTCAGGTCACGATCTCGCAGTTTGTGAGTTCGAGTCTCGCGTCGGGCTCTGTGCTGACAACACAGAGCCTGAAGCCTGTTTCAGATTCTGTGTCTCCTCCTCTCTCTGCCCCTCCCATGCTCATGCTCTGTCTCTCAATAATAAATAAACATTAAGGAATTAAAAAAAAAAAAACAATTCAAAGGGTCTAGATAATTCTGAATTCTTTTGACTATTAATTGGTCATGGGTTTGGCTATTCAACAGTGCCCCTGGGAGGCTGAACCAGGTGCATCCAAACATGATGAGGGTGGAGAGAAATGCAAATGATGCCAGACCTCCAGACAGAGCCTCTCAGCTGCTGGGTGACTCAAAGAATACCTCCCCACATCCAAAGGAAAAAGCCCTGGAGAAGGATCAAACTAGCATAATGGATGGAAATTGTTCAGAGAAACAGAACAAAATGAAGAAAGAGAAAAGAATTGCTTAAGATCAGGTGGTAGGAAAGGGCATAAGGTTGAGGAGAGAATGACCTGGACAGAGGCTCTAGAGCAGAAGAGGTTCATAACAAATAGATAAGCAGTCCATATTGTTGCGAACGACAGGCAAAGCGAGGACCCACATTAGCCACGTGTGCCTGAAGCTTCAAGACTGAACTGAAGGGGCACCTGCTTTGTGGCTGCCAAGTGCTTTTCTTTCACATCCCGGCAGGCGGGCACTGGCCTGCACCCTGCGGGGGGCATCCTGGCATCAGTCAGTGCAAGCCAGTTCACCACACTTGGGTCAATCAAGAGATCCACTGACAGTCCTCTTTGCCCTTCTCCATCAGCAATCACCACGGACTTGTCAAAACCAAGGGGAACAGGTCACATCCTGTACAGACAATAGAGAAAATCAAATTCCCCTAAAAAGCCTGATGTAAAAGCAATTCTGAAAGCAATGGCGGAGGGAAAAACAACTTTTTTCTTCCTGTAGACCTGAGCAAAGGACTTTAGGATTTTTCTTCATGCTGCCTACCTGGCAAAGTTAACAAAGGTCAGAAAGTTAAATTTTCTAAAAATACGTAGGTGTACAATATATTTTATGTTCTTTTAGAATAGAAATAAGACAGTGTGAGAGAATATGTCTAATACCCTCAATTCCAGATTTATATAGAAATACCCAATAAAGGGGTACATGGGTGGCTCAGTAGCTTACGCATCTGACTCTTGATCTCGGGCCAGGTCATGATCTCATCGTTTGTGTGATCAAGCCCCACGTTGGGCTCTGACTCGATAGCGCAGAGCCTGCTCGGAATTCTCTCTCTCCCTCTCTCTGCCCCTCCCCCGCTCACACTCACACACACGCTCTCTCTCTCTCAAAATAAATGAACATCAAAAAATAGCCAAAAAAATATGAGAACATGGGAAAATCTATATTCGTTCACTCATCTGTTAAATATTTACTGAAGTTTTACTATGTACTAATCACAGCTCTATCTACCAGGTAAACAGCTGAAAATAAGGCATGGCCCCTCCCTCCTTTTTCTTCCTGAAATCTTGAAGAGGTACCACACACGTGCCACAAAGTGCCATCACCTTCTGCTACATGACCTGCAAAAAGAGTCCATTTAAGGAAAATATAAAGGCCTATTCCAAATTCTCCTCTGTGAAAGAGTTGTTGGTAAGACTCACCCACTCTTCCTAAATCAAGGGTGAAGGTGAACACATGTAGAAAACCTGGTTGGCACTTACCCGGTGAACTTAGTTAACATTCTGTTAGTGCACGGAGGCCCAACAGAATGGTTAACCAACTGGTAAAAAAGAATCGTCGGTGTTACAATTCTATTTTTTTATACTTTAATATATATTTATTGAGCATCTGTTAGGAACAGATCATGTGTATACTGTTAAGGAGCACTTAGAAAAGTGAAATGCATGTGTCTGTTCTCTTATGGCCAACATTCTACCTAGTGAGATAGAGAAGTCATCCTTATGAAACAGAATACTAGGGGCACCTGGGTGGCTCGGTCAGTTAAGTGTCCAACTGTGGCTCAGGTCATGATCTACGGTTTGTTGGGTTCAAGCCCATGTCAGGCTCTGTGCTGACAGCTCAGAGCCTGGAGTCTGCTTCACATTCTGTGTCTCCTCTCTCTGCTTCTCCCCTGCTCTCGTGCCCTCTCTCTCTCTGTCTCTCTCTCTCTCCCTCAAGAACAAATAAACATTGAAAAATAAATAAATGAAATAGAATAGAATACTAACCACACAGGAATACAGCAGCAGCTGCCAAGTACCAATTCGGTTGTAAACTCAATAAGGGAAATAGGTATCTTGGGTGTAACTTTCAGTATAACCTATTGAAAATGGAACTGATTATCTCTCCTTTAACCATGCTCCTCCTCTTGTGTTTACTATTTTAGTTAATGGCGGCACCTTTCACCCAAGCCAGCTCTTCAAAAGCGCTGCTTTTCCCATTTGTTCCCCATTCAATAGGTCACCAACATCGGTAGTTTCTAAGCAAAACTATCCCTTAAATCCAGCCCCTGCTATTCATTCACTCTGTCATTGACTAAATTCAAGTCTTCATTATCATTCATAATATCAACAGAACAATACGACCTCCCATCTTCTTTCTATCCCCATCTAAGGTCATCCTCCATATTGTCACCAAGTAATATTCTACACTTCTTTTCCTTGTTGTCCATCAAGTCCAAACTCTTTGGCAAGGCATGGGAGGCTGTGTACAACCTCCTGTAACTTAATGCCCAGGCATTTGATAATCATCTTGGATCCTCCACCATTACTCAGACTCACAATGCTTACCCATGTCTTCATGTCTTTGCATATTCAGACACAAGATGTGAACTAGCCATCCTCAACTTCCCCACACAGCAAACTCCTATTTATCCTTTGAAACTCTATTCATGTAGAGGTAGTTATTTCTTCTGTGCTCCTACCCAAATGCTTCATTTTTCATTGGGTATAGTATTCATCATGCTTAATCATAATTATCTGTTCTTACAGCTATCTTCTTCACCAAATAGTGGGCTTTGAAGAGACAGAAAGACAATGTCTTACTTATCTTTGTATTCCTAGGGCATAGCACAGTGCCTCATACATAGTGAGTACTCAATGAAAGAATGAATGGATGATGGATAGAAAAGAAAAAAAAAATACATCCTATTAGAGCAGTCAAGAAAGACCTCAGGAACAATACTGGATTTGAGCTTCACTTTCAGAAATGAGATAAGAGTTGGATAAGAAGAAGAAATGAGGCAGAGAGTTTCCATGTGGGGATAACTATGTGATCAAGAGCTGACACTTTAAGGAAAACTGATTTAACAAAAAAAAGAAAGGCGGAAGATCTGTTTGGCTGGAGCAAATGACCATCAATAAAATCTGAAGACCTTGTCACAGCTGATCAGGTACCAATTACTCATGTGTGACTACTTCTCTAACTCCCTGATTTCCCAATGCATGACTCCACTTTATCCACTCCGCCTTAGTTCTGTCTCTCTCAAACACCAAGCTCTTTTCTGCCTTGAAGGCTTTTCCATTGCTGATTGCTTTGTTTGCAAGATCCTGGAAGAGCAGTCAGTTAATGTTAAGGTAAAATACAATCTGTTGAAAGAGGTCTTTCTCTGTGCCACTCTCTGATGGGCTTTAGGCTCATCCTCTTTATCAGAACACCTGCTTTATTACTTCATACTGGTCACCACTCTTAGAAATTTTTATTTATTTATTTATTCATTTATTTATTTATTTATTTATTTATTTGATTTTTGTTGAAATTAATTCAGTTACTTCCACTACTACAACCATCATCAAGTTTTGCAGATTCTAGACTAATGGTACCATTCATTGTAGGTTTTTAAAATTTATTTACTTATGATTCTAATATTCTTATAAAAGCACAAAGTGGGGGCACCTGACTATGTCAGTCGGTGGACCATGCAACTCTTGATCTCAGGGTTGTGGGTTCAAGCCCCACATTGGATGCAGAGATTACTCCAAAAAATAAAATTTTTATTAAAAGAAAAGCACAGAGCATACTCATTTAAGGCCTTTCCATGTTTCTGTAACACCAGAAAAAGTCAGAACAACTTAATCCAACTTGTTTTTATGCCCCTGAACCAAAATAAATGGAATTTAACATAGACCTAGTTGGTTAAATTTAGTAAAAACAAATATTTACACTCACAATGGCTTAGATTCCTTCTATCACATAATTCTAATTTTTAGATTTTGGGCTTGTGGAAATGCACCTACATCCACACTCAGGATATAGAGGCAAAGACTTCTGTCAGGCCGATATATGATGGACTATTTGAAGGATGGACTGAGTTAATTTAGGCCATCCATTTCACTTTGGTGCAAAATATGTAAAATGATGAGCTTAGATCGATAACTTTTAATGTTCTTCAGCCCCAAATTTCTAAGATTCTATCCTTTGCCAATGCATTTGACTACAAAAACATTATCTATTATAATGAGAAAAAATATTTCAATGCTTCTAGAACTATGCTTGGTACTCATACTACTCTATCACTGTTTTGTTCTTTATAAAAGTAACTTCCTTCTTTTTTTTTTAATTTTTTTAACGTTTATTTATTTTTGATACAGAGAGAGACAGAACATGAACAGGGGAGGGGCAGAGAGAGAGGGAGACACAGAATCTGAAACAGGCTCCAGGCTCTGAGCTGTCAGCACAAAGCCCGACGCGGGGCTCGAACTCACGGACCATGAGGTCATGACCTGAGCCGAAGTCGGACGCTTAACCGACCAAGCCACCCAGGCACCCCTTTTTCTTCTTTATTAATAAAAGTATATGGATAATTTTCAGATCCACTATGGCAATGTAATTTCTTTACAATTAATCCCTCCACACTGATAATGCCTATGAACTCTGGAAAAGCAGTAACAGCAACAACCCAACCTGAGAACTCTGAAAAGTAAACAAGAGAAGAAAGACTAGGAAGAGCAGTCAAAACTTGGAGAACCAATTAGCATGGAGATTAGCTTCCCAGGTATATTTTTCTTTTGCAACTTTGCCCTGAGGGTGGACCCCAGTCACAGAGCAGCCCCACAGTGTAGGAGGCTAAAACTCTAATAGAAACTTTGCCACCTTTCTAGTTAGAGATACAAGGGAAGGAGCCCCTGTGGTGAAAGAGTGGGGAAGGAATCCCAGAGGGTAAAAAAAGACAGAGAAG
Organism: Felis catus; assembly: GCF_018350175.1. NCBI lineage: Eukaryota > Metazoa > Chordata > Mammalia > Carnivora > Felidae > Felis > Felis catus. The sequence continues at coordinate 106,119,028 of NC_058372.1, read as the reverse complement.
GAAACCCCTAATCCTGTGTAAGATCACACAGGTTCAGACTCAAAGCAGCATAGTGAAGGCTTAGAGAACTGAATTGAGATTTGAACAACTGCTAACAGAAAACAAGATAGAAGAAATCAAGTTGATTGCCTACTGAAACCAAAACAGTCTTCAGAGGACTGTAACAGAACCCACAGTCTCTACAAGGTAATATTCACAATGTATATGGTACAAATAATAATTACTTGATGTACAAAGAAGGAGGAATATGTAACCCAGTCTGAACAGAAAAGGCAATCAACAGAAGCCAATCTCATATACTATATCAAAGACACTAAAATAGGTACTATAATTCTGCTACATGAAGAAAAGGAAAATACACTTGAAATCAATGAAAACATAAAAATCTCGCAGAAAAATAAAAACTATGAAAATAATCAACTGGATTTTTTTTGTTTAAAAATATAATATCTGAATTTTTTTTAAATTGCTGATAGGCTTAACAGCAGAGGAAAAAGTCAGACAACTTGAAAATAGGTCAATGGAAATTACGTAGTCTGAAGAACAGAGAGAAAGTGAAATGGAAAAAAAGGCATGAACAAAGTCTAGAGACATTTGAGTCGATATAAAAGATCTAAGATATTTTTAATTGGAAAAATAGAGGGGAGTGATATTCAGACAGAAAAAATGGCCTAAGACATCTCAAATTAAGTAAAAGATATAGACTTACACACAGATTCATGAAACTCATTGGACAAACAGAATAAATTAAAAGGATACTATGCTTAAATGCATCATAATCAAGCTGCTGAAAACTAAAAATAAAGAAAAAATCTTGAAATGTTCTAGAGAAAAATGACACATTGTATACAGAGAATAAATATCTCAATATTTATGGAATATTCCCATAAGAATTCCCATCAGAAACTATGGAGGTCAGAAGACAGTAGAACAACATCTTTAAATGCTGAAATAGAAAAGGTGTCAGGCCAAAATTCTATATACAACAAGTGTATCACTCAGGAATAAAGGCAAAAGAAAAAAAACTTTCTAGAAAAGCCTAAGTAATCTTAAAAAAAATCTTTTACAGCTAAAGTTGTAGGATGTATCAATATACAACAATTTTTTTTCTAATTTTTTTTAATGTTTATTAATTTTTGAGAGACAGCCCATGTGTGGGAGGGGCAGAGAGAGAGAAGGAAATACAGAACCCGGAACAGGCTCCAGACTCTGACCTGTCAGCACACAGCCTAATGCAGGGCTCGAACTCGGGAACAGTGAGATCATGACCTAGGACGAAGTCGGACGCTCAACTGACTGAGCCACCTACACGTCCCCAATTTTTTTTTCCATACACTAAAAAGAATAATCCAAAACTAAAATTAAGAAAACAATTCCATTTACAACAGATTCAAAAGAATAAAATATTTAGGACCAAATTTAACAAAAGAAAATATATGTAGACTGAAAACTACAAAGCATTTTTGAAAGAAATTAAAGAAGACCTAAATAAATGTAAAGATATCCCATGTTCTTTGATTGTAAGACTTAGTAATGTTAAACACAGTAGTCCCAAAATTGGTGTACAGATTCAAATAATCTTGATCAAAATAAAGACATTTTCAGATAAAGGAAAAATTTTTAAAAATTGTCTTGAATCTTGCTTTACAAGAAAATGCTAAAGAAAGTTATTCAGGCTGAAAGAAATAATATTAGAGGGAAATTTGGTTCTTTAACAATAAAGAATAAATATCAGAAATGGGAAATATCTATGAACATATAAAAGACTATGGATTTCCCCATTTAAATTCATTAAAATGGTCTAACTGCTTTAAGTAAAATATGTAACACTTTCCAGTAGGCTTTCAATGTATGTAGATAGAATACTTATAGCAACCATAATATGGAAAAGTAGCAGAAGGGCATGGTGATGGAATCCATATGGCTGAAATATTTCTCTATTTTACCTGAAGTGGTACAATATTAACTCTAAGTAGACTTAAAAAGAAATTCAAAGACATATAACCAAAAGCCAATAAGTAATTGAAAATAAAATACCAAAGCATATTCAAATAACCCAAAAGAAGGCAGGAAAGGAAGAATAAAGGGACAAAAATGCAGGGGAACACACAAAGAAAAATAATAAAAGGGAAAGCAATATCCAAAAAGTGTCAGATTATGTTCAGTGCTAATGATCTAAACTCTCCAATTAAAAGGCAGGGATTGACAGAGTGGATAAAAAGCAAGACTCAACTATATACTCCTAAAAGAGACATACTTTAAATATCAGAACCATAAAGGTTGAAAGAAAATGGATGGAAAAATATGTAATATTTAAAGATTAATTATATGAAGGCTGAAGGTGCTATATTAATACCAGATAAAATAGACTTCAAGACAAAATATATTACCAGACATAAAGAGAGATGTTTCATAATGATGTAAGTAGAATTCATCAGGAAACGGCAATTATAAATATGTATGTACTTGATAACAGAGCTTCACAATACAGGACACAAAAATTAACAATTCAAATGAGAATCAAGTCACTCCAAAATCATAGGTAGAGGTCTTATCACTCCTTTCCCAGCAACTGATAGAACAAACAGACAAAAAAAGATCAGTGAAGACAAAAGATCTATCAGCCAACTTGATCTAAGTGATGTTTATAGAATACTACATTCTACAATAGCAGAGTATACTCTTTTTTTTCAAGTGAGTATATACCTTTACCAATATAGACCATAGATTGGGGCTTAAAACAAGTCTTAAGGAATTTGAAAGGATAAAAATCATACACAATATGTTCTCGGATCACAATCGAATTGAATAGAAATCAGTATTATTATGGTACCTCAGAAAACCTCAAATATCTAAAAATTAAACCACATTTCTAAATGATGGATAAACATCACAAGGGAGATCACAGAATATTTTTTAATTATTTAAATTTTTTTAAACATCTATTTATTTTTGAAAGACACAGCAAGACAGAGTACGAATGGGGGGTTGGGGGGGTGCACACAGAATCCAAAGCAGACTCTAGGCTCCGAGCTGTCAGCACAGAGCCCGACGTGGGGCTCGAACTCAGGACCGCGAGATTATGACCTGAGCCAAAGTCAGACGCCCAACCAACTGAGCCACCCAGGTGCTCTGAGATCACAGAATATTTTTAATTAAATGACAACAAAAAACCACAACGTATTAAAATTTGTGGGATACAGATAAAGTTGTGCTTTTAGGAAAACTTACATGCTTATATCAGAAAAGAAGAAAAAACAAAATAAATAACCTAAGATTCTACCTTAAGAAGCTAGAAAAACAACAGTAAAGAAAATTCAAACCAAGGAAACAGCAGAAATGCATGGAACAGAAAATAGGGAAACTATAGAGAAAATTAACAAAGCCAAGAGTTGGTTCTCTGAAAAGATCAACAAAATTGACAAATTTCTAGCTACACTAAATAAGAAAAAGGAGAAAGAACAGAAAGCACCAATGGGAAAGACATGTCAACACAGATCTTACAGACATTATAAGATGATAAGAGAATACTAAGAACGATTTTATGCCAACCAATTTTACAACTCAGATGAAATGGACAGATTTCTCGAAAGTTACACTTCAGCAAAACAGACACAATAAGAAACAAACTGAATGTCCTTGAATCTATTAAAGACATTGAATTCCTTATCAAAAATTGTTCCCCAAAGAAAATTTCAGGCCCAAGTGGTTTTACCAACAAATTTTAAGCAATATTCAGGGAAGAAATAATGCCAATCTTACACAAACTTTTCAGAAATTAGAAGATTGAAAGAGGTATTGATCAACTCTTTCTTTTTTTTTTTTTTAATTTTTTTTTTTTTTTAGCATTTATTTATTTTTGAGACAGAGAGAAACAGAGCATGAACAGGGGAGGGGCAGAGAGAGAGGGAGACACAGAATCTGAAACAGGCTCCAGGCTCTGAGCTGTCAGCACAGAGTCCGACGCGGGGCTCGAACTCACAGACCGTGAGATCATGACCTGAGCCGAAGTCGGATGCTTAACCGACCAAGCCATCCAGGCGCCCCTGATCAACTCTTTTTAAAAGGTCAGTATATCCCACGACAAAATCTGAGTAAGAAGATCATAAATTATATCTTAATGAAGTTGTAAAATTAAAAAAAAAAAAGTGGAGTCCTATTACTATGTACCCTTGTGACAATTCTTGAACCATACACAAATGACTCTTGCTACAGAAAGGCCTCGAAGGATCTGATTATAATACAGCCTCAGGTGAAACATATAGTATTAACATACTCTCTGGATAATTTTCTAACCATTTTGTTCTGTAGCAGAAAAACTACAGCCCACAGGTCAAATATAGCTCAGGCCTGTCTTTGTATTGCCTGCAGGCTAAGGAACAGTTTTTACATTTTAAAAATGTTGTTAAAAAAAGAAGTAACGGCGTTTATATGTGGCCTGCAAATCCTAAAATATTTACTCTTTGACTTTTACACAGAAAGTTTGCTATCCTTGGTAGAGTAAGAGGTTTATGGCGATAAATAATTTTATTATTCCACTCTCTGGAGGAGTGGGTATGAAAAATGCTCAGAGACCAGGACACCTGCTAGTCCTCCTGTTCTCTTTCCTTCACTTAGCACCTACTGATCATTCACTCATTCATTCAATAGGTATGTAGGTGAGTCTTAATATATACAAGTCACTTTACCATTATATCTACACTATAATGATGTACAAGATAGGCAAACCAGTCTTCAGTGAGCCTACAGGTTCTACAGAAGAGGTCTCAATGTTTACTCCCATGAATTACTCAATGTTTCCAGCATGGTTTTACCAGGGCCATACAGGTAACAATGATTAGGTAAGCCTGGCCTGCCCTCCCCCATCTGTTTGCTGCTGGGACTTACTTTGCATTCTTCACTGAATGTCATGCTTCTCTGGACCTGAGGTGTCTCACCATTATAATATAGAGATAATAAATTTTGCAATAAAAGATGAAAAAATTAATATGAATGTGTAGGATGCAAATATAAGATTTTGCGGCAGCCTCGTATCTTCCTCAGTTGGATGTTTCAAAATTGTTAATCCTTCCCTCAAACTGAAACTCCTTCTTAAATCTCATATTTTAAATAAAACAAACACAGCTGAACATTAGGGAAAGATAATGCCTAGGAGGTTTTGTTAATGCATCCAAAAATAACTGCCTATTTTAAAGTCAATGTAAAAATATCCAAATCCAAAAGATATGCAGCTTAATGTGTTAAAAAGCATTAGCTAACATTTACTTAGCCACTGATAATTATTTGCGTTCTAAACCCAGAGGATATAAGAAAGATTGTCGAAAGGAGTTGAGGGCAGCATTAATACCAGTAGAAAATACAATGTTATTCAACAAAATGCAACTGAGGATATTTTCTGTATAAAGTGGTTGGAATCAATTATTTATTTCATCAAAGAAAAACTATTGGTGGAGGGAAGACCCAATAGAGGGAATATGTACATGAGAGTGCTGAATAAGATAATAATGTTTATAAGGCAACACGGTAACCAAAGTAATCAGAGTGACTTGAATTGCAGGAAAGATGTCACCAAAGAGAAAAGAGAAAGAAGACTAATATGGCACATCACATGCATGCCCCAGTTCCCAGGAGAAGTGGACACATCTGAAAAAGGTGAGACAAGCCAAACAGGAATGATTGTAAGACTCAAGAACTTAATTGAAGGGGAAGGATTTACAAGTACCTAAAACACAAATCGAAGGAATCAAGGTCAAGAAACTGAGTTGGCTCATGGAAGGTATTTAATAAGTAAAGACCTTTAAAGTCAATAGTTTTTCTATGTTATAGGAGAGCATTGGACAAATTACAGCCCTGGGAAAAGAAGCAGACTGAATAATATCAAATAGCTTTTAAAAAAAAATACCAACACAACCTTCCTACTAATCATCTTTATTACACTGGGATCACTTGTAACAGTTAAATCAGCCTGGGAGAGAACCCACACTGCATATAAATTGTTTAAGGTTTGATTCCTATTATTATGTCCAGAGCCAAAGAGGGGAAGAGAAAAGAAAGACGGCAGGAGGGACAGAAAGGGTAGAGATGTTTCCAGCTGAGGCATCTATTCTCGAACATTCCATTTCCTTAAGAACAGAGATTGTGATACCCTCATGTCTCCACCCCCAAACACAGTGTCTGACATATAGAGATGATTAATGACAGGATTTGAAATAAATACAATGATTAAATTAATGAAAAATGGACAAACTTACACTTTGCTCTGGTCATTACAGCTGTAAACTGATCCTGTTGTCACCCCGCATTCTGTTCTCTTTCATTTTTTCCCTGTTAAAAATTCAATGATTGTATGGGGCGCCTAGGTGGCTCAGTCAGTTAAGCGTCCAGCTTCTGCTAGGGTCATGATCTCACAGTTGTGAGTTCGAATGCCGCATCGGGCTCTGCGCTGACAGCTTGGAGCCTGCTTCAGATTCTGTGTCTCCTCTCTGCCTCTCCCCGACTCATGCTCTGTCTCTGTCTCGCAAAAATAAATAAACATTAAAAAAATTTTGTTTTAAATTCAATAATTGTAGAAATCAGACCTTAAAATGTGAATAAAACCTTTTGCTCAGATGGATTACAAAGATGAATACAGAAAGAAAGAAAATGTTTCTGGGTTTATTGGGCTAAAGTAAGCATCAAATTTTGATACATTGTGAAAGTTTGCACACACAAACACACTCAAATACTTCCTCTCAAATAACTATCTAGATAAGAACTCCAACCATGCTTTATTTATATTTATAAGATTTTAGTGTATTCATTCATCATGTGCCCATTTGAAGCAGTCTCAAACTAGCCAATTGCTATAATAATTCTTTGTTCCAGCAGAATCTCCCAGCAAGTCCATCTAAACAACTGGGAACGTGGAACCCCTTCTACCTGGGAGCTATGTGAATCCTTCCCTAAAAGCAATCAGCTGTGTAAATTAGCTAACATTATAGTAGACCTCATACCTGGCCTAGAAAATAATATTTTATGCAGAAATAACTTCTAGTTTAAGACACATGTTTACTTAAAAATTACTACTAAGCTTTAGATGCAAGGGGAAAAGAAATCAAGCTTTCAAAGAAAGAAAGAAAGAAAGAAAGAAAGAAAGAAAGAAAGAAAGAAAGAAAGAGAAAGGGAAAGAAAGAGAGAAAAGAAAGAAAGGAAGAAAGAAAGGAAAAGAAAGAAAGAAAGAAAGAAAGAAAGAAAGAAAGAAAGAAAGAAAGAAAGAAAGAAAGAAAAGAAAAAAGAAAAGAAAAGAAAAAAGAAAAGAAAAGAAAAGAAAAGAAAAGAAAAGAAAAGAAAAGAAAAGAAAAGAAAAAAGAATTGTTGACTGTCAACAGGTGAATTCTGAATCACACCCACCTCAAAAACATACTGACTGTTTACTTCTCATTTCACTCTATTTAAAAATAAATCTCACATTGATTGTAACAAATGTACCACTCTGGGCTAATAATGGGCACAGTCATGAGTGTGTGGGGCCAGGGGGTACACAGGCACTCTCTGTACTTTCTGCTCGGTTTTGTAGTGAACCTAAAAGTGCTCTAAGAAATAGAGTAAGAATGTAAGTAAATAAATAAATAAATAAATAAATAAATAAATAAATTCTAAGGGCTTGAATATTTTACATGCTATCATGAAAAAAAAATTAAGGCCTACTTAGAGAATATTCATTTTTCTAGAGTGAGACAGCAAATGACACTTTATTATTAAAGATAACAGACTGTTTTTTTTTTAACAGACTGTTTCTTAAAATACAGATATGAAGAAAGCCTGAAATGGAGAACAGCTATGTATCACCAGGGCTCTCGAATTTTATAAATCCTGCAAAAATCTCAGGCAACTAAGTTGATTGTTTGGTGTGTAACCCATAAAGACAGGGGATGGCTGTTTTTTCCATTCCCTCCTCTCTACTCCCAGAGATCTTCACATTCAGCAGTACCTTCAGCAAATCTCTCCTGTTTTGGACGTCCTTAGCCAAACTGTGACATGCTTTACTTGGCTTCTACTAGTTTCTCCAAAGCCACAAAAATGATGCTCTGCTTTTCCAGAATGGGTCAGAGCAGAAAGCTTTCTGGCCAAGGCTCTTCCTGTGGCAATGACCCACTGGCCAAAATCATAAGCAGCAGCAGTGGAAGATGGCGGCCTGCTGAGGCTGATGGGAAACACAAAACCAGAAACCCACTCTAGACCACCCAGTCCCAGCTACTGCACACTGCCAAGTCACTGCCAGAAAGGATCCCAGACACGCACCTCTCACCACATCTCCTTGCTCTGTGGGCATGTGAGACTGATGTAGCCTCTGCACCTTTGCACTGGGAAAGTGACCCCCCCAGAGGGAAGCATGGTTTTGCTTCCTCACCTCTTTCTAATGTATAATATGTCATCTTCGCCTGAACACCCTTAAAATTGACCTCTGAACACATTTATCCCCTTTCTTTACTTAACTTTTATCCATAATACATCACACTTAAAGTATACTATAAACTTACTTATGTTCTCTCTTCCCTCACTAGAAGGGAAGAAAGGGAGAGGGATACCAGGCCCAGTATGCAGGAAAAGATGCCTATTATAGTTCACTTCTTTAGAGCTCAGTAATCCACATTATTAGCATGTGGAGGCTGTCAAGTATTATAAAAAAGAAGGGTTTCAACTTTTTCAGTAAGGAGGTGTTTTAAATTTGTTTAACTTTTATAAACATAATATTTAATCCTGTAACATTTATTAATAGTTGTCAGAACGTACAAGCTGGGGAACACTGCTATGAGATAGTGTCCGTTTCCTTTCTCCTGTATTCTTTTTCCTTCATCCCCACTATTCTTCAAGGTCACCAAAGTGGTAAACAAATATAATTGTCTTTTGTGGATCCTTATTCTGCCTGATCGCTACCCTGTATATCTAAGCACTTCCTGAAGCATCTCCACCTGTTTACCTACCACCTGTTCTACTCCCTCTGATAGTTCTCTAAACACTCTGTCTCTGTTTCTCTCAGTTGTTTCTTCTCTGTCCCTTAATTTTTAACTGTATGCACCTCCTGAAGTCAAATTCTTGCCTTATTTTTCTTCTTTCACTTTTACTCTCCTTAGAGAGATTGATCATATATTTTCAAGTTTCTCTTCTGTAATGATCCTCAAAACTAACTGAAACCCCAGATAATATTTCCAAAGAACGACTTAGATAGGGTCAATTGCTTGCTACCATTTCCAAAAGAACACACCTTTTAAAAAGCCATATCCTCATCATCTTAAACTGTATTTTCATCCCATACTCTCTTACTTCTGCCAGTAGACACACCATTTTCCCTGTCCATAAGACTTTTAATGTTGGACTTTATCCTTCATGTCTGCTTCTTTTTTCTTTCTCTACATCCTCCCCCCCACCTCATTTAGTGTTCTCATCCTCTCCACATTCTCTCAGATGGTTACTTTGTTCTTTAGGCCCCTGCCCATCCCTATCCTTCTTTTCTTCCACCTGTGGAATACAAAAACAACACTATCCACCCCCTGCCTCAGTGCGGCAGCTCCGCTACCAAGCATTCATCCTTCCTAATTTGTCTTGTGTATCCAAGCCAGATTTCCAAAGTAGAAGCTTCACCGCCTCATCTACCTGCTTACTCCACTGTGTTAATCATTTCTATTTCCTGGAATCTGTTTTCCACAGATTCCATGCCATCTGTCCATTGACTTATTTTCACTGATCTCACTAGACTCTTTCCAGAGTTTCCCAGTCTTTTGGAAAAGACTGAAAATAAAAAATCAGAACAGTTTTACAAAGAAAGTCTCACTGATGTTGAATACAGTGGGGAAGAAGAAACAGGGGAAACAGAGGCACTTATCTTTTAAGGAGTTTTATCTCCCAGTCAGTATATTACAGTCAAACTTTATTATATGCATTAATAGAATAGAGCCAGCCACTGTATATAAGAAAATTACCTTTGCATATAAAATCTGGGAATTCAAAACAAAATTTAAATAAAACCATAACTTTGCACCACATTAAATAAATGGACCACAAAACTAAATGTAAATCCTAAACCTAAAAATAAAACTCCCGGAAGAAAGCCTAAGAGAAAATCTCTCCAATACACTTGGGTTGGGCAAAGAATTCTTAGAAAAGACACAGAGTGTGAACCACAAAAGAAAGCATATAAATTGGACTTGACCAAATCAAAAAACTTTTGCTCCTTGAAAGACATTGTTAAGAGAATGAAAAGACAAGCCACAAATGGGGAAGAAAAAAAAAATCGCCAAACACATATGTGATAAAGAGCGCGCATCTAGAATATATGAAAAACTCACAATCCAATCAATAAGAAGACAAATAGCCCAATTTTAATTAAACAAAAAAGATAGGAGGGCAAAATATTCAACAGTCACTTTGCCAAAGAGGAGACATAGATGGTTAATAAGCAAATGCAAAGAGGTTAAATGTCATCAAGGTATTAGAGAAAAGCCAAGTAAAACCACAACGAGATAGCATTACACACTTATAAGAAGGGTGAAAATTAAAGACTGACCATACCGAGAGCACCTGGTGAAATGTGGAGGAACTAGAACTCTCATACACCAAAGAGGAATGCCACTGTAAAAAACAGTTTGGCAATTTCTTATCAACTTAAACAAACACTGACCATATGACACAGCAATGCCACTCCTAAGTATTTGCCGCAGATGAAAGAAAACATGTCCAAGCAAAGGCCTGCCGGTGAATGTTTATAGCAGCCTTCACACAACTGCCAGAAGCCGGAAACAACACAGATGCCCATCAACTGGTGAATGGGTAAACAACACAAAGAATACTTCCATGATAAAAAGGAATAAACTACTGATACATGCATCAACGAGGATGAATCTCAAAGCATTAGGCCAAAACAAGCCAGACATGGAAAGCGACATACTGTATGATTCTATGTATATCCTATTTATTTCATTCTAGAAAAAGCAAAGACAGAAATCAAATCAGTAGTTGCCAAGGGCTGGTGGTAGGAAAAGTGATTGACTATAGAAGGGCACCAGAAAACTTTTTGGAGTGATCAAATGTACTATATCTCCCAAATATGGTGATGGTTACACAACTGGATTCATTTGTCAAAACTCATTAAGTTTCATACCTAAAAAGGGTGAATTTTATAAGTTATACGTCAATAAACCTGACCTTAAAGGAATCAACACTTAAAAAAAAAAACAGAAAAGAGAAAGCGAGTATTTAATTTTCCTTATCCCAAGCTCCTTGTTAACTTCTGTCTCCAACCACTTCATACTGTTAATAATTTCTCAGTATCAGCTTAATGACATTGTAAAATCTTGCAAATAATAAAAACAAAGCCAAGGCTGAGCCTGAAAGTTTCCTGTCACAAACAAAATAGGAGTAAAAATTAACACTGCAAAATTTCAACAACTCTGAGATTCACATAGAGGTTATTAACAAAACAAGGAATTGAGTAGGGCCACCAAGAATGATGTCGACATTCTTATTAATACACCTTAAAGTCAGAATGACTTTTTTCCTTCAAAAATAAATCATAAGCTAAAATTGAACTCCATCTATAAAAGAAGTGTAGCCGCCCACTTAAATGAAATATACTATCTATAAATCCACACTGAAATGAGTGGTTCCAGTCAAACTGGAACTACTTGCCTGGCCCCAGAATGGCCTTTATTTTCCGCCTCCACGTCCTGCTCACTGTGTTCTGTGCATAGGTCATGCCGTCCTGCGCATCTCATCACATCTGAAATCGGAATCTTTTCTGTCCTTCAAGGTCCATCTCATACACTAGAAAGTTCAAGATCCTTTCAAACAACTTCAGGACTGGAAGTGTGCTCTGCCTTTCATGAACTGCCATTGCCCGTTATCTGCATCTCTTACACTTCCTAAATTCCTGTACTGTATTACGTGGGCATTGACATACTTCACCTACTGGATTGTAAACCAATGGAGGCTGGAGCCTGTGCGTGAGTCATCCTCACACCTCCCACAGCATCAAGCAAAGTGCCTTGAAGAAACAGGTACCCGATGTGTTGAATGACTGTATTTAATATTCAGTCATATTTAGATGCTTTCATAGAAAATTTGGTACAATCATAGAAAATGGTCCATTTGAAAATTTTACTGACCTCTATTTTATTTCAAGGTAATAGACTCACTCTAAATATAAGGTATATTCTGGCATCTTTTAAAAGCGTATCATACTTGTTTGAAAGCCATTAGATAAAATATACACACATTCAACTGAAATTCCCGAAGGCCAAAGCTAAAATACTTGGGGCAACAAAATAAATAAAATGGTATGGATTATAACCAAAAATATAAAACAAATATCCATGAATCCATACTGACACAATTATATGATTGAATAAATAAATAAATGTAAGCGAACAGACAATCTCCCATGCAGGGGAATTCCAAGTAATTTATGTAGATACTCCATCCTTGAGGAGGTAGAACATAACTCCCACTTTTAAGTGTGATGGCACATAGTGACCTCCTTCCAAAGAGCACTGCATAGAAATGAAAGAGGCAGAAATCTGACATCACATCAGCCAATGGATCAAGATTAAGATCAACAATGACAAGTCCTATCAATAGTACATACCCTTGATATAATGTGATGAGAATGGTACATTTCCTCCTCCAGACAGAAACCCCAGCCTAAACATAAGAAAAACATCAGACAAATCAAAGTAAAAAACCTACAAAATACCTGACCGATGCTCGTCAAACTGTCAAGGTCACCAAAAATAAGTATTAAAGTCTAAGACACTGCCCTAACCAAGAGGAGCCTAAGGAGACACAACAACGACAATGAATACGCTATCCTGGACAGGACTCTGAAACAGAAAACAGACACTAAGGAAAACCAGGGAAATCTCAATGAAGGACAGAGTGTAGTTAACAAGGATGTAGAATGATTGATCCATTCATTGTAACTTACTAATGTAGGATGTCAACAATCAGGGAATCTGGGTGTGGAGCAAATAGGAACCCAGTACCATTTTTGCAATTTCTCTATAAAGCTAAAGCTGACTAAAATTAGAAGTTTATTTTTTTAAACACACAAATTTCAAACGTTAAAAAGTTATCCTGAAACAAGAAATGTTTCTAGGCAATAAAGAGTTAAGCTGTATCACAGGAGATTCGCCCTAGAGAGAAACACATCCCTGGACATATTTTAGCTCAGGGTAAGAGTTGCAGATGAAGTTTCCAAATACAAATAAAGTTAGTAGTTTTAACATTTATTCTAAGACTGTTATTTTTAAATGCATAATTTTAAAATAAATGCTTCGTTGTTGCATATGATTTCCTTTACCTTAAGTTCACAAAGAAGTAATGTAACTTTTTATTGAAAGCCACTGAAAAATGTATGACTTCATAGAAATTCACCCTGTGGTCAGCATTATTGAAAACAAATTCCACTTGTGATGATTGATTTCCCACTTGAGATGACTGATTTATCTTTTCTCTTTCCCCATTCCAAATAAAGGGACACTATATTTGTCAATTAGAAAAAAAGCAATGCTTATGTTCTTAATTTTCACAACTCTCCTTCCAAAATAAATTGGAAAGAAATTTGATGCTGGTTAGATCTTAGGCATTTTCCATTGCTAAAATTTAAGTTTTTTTTTCTTTTTATCTTAATGGGCTTCCTTAAATAAATTATATCTGCATTTGAGATAGTGTAGTCCAAAGAACAGGAGAGGGTTGTTTTTTGTTTGGCTGGTTGTTTTTTTAGGAAGGAAGGCAGCGGAGCGGGCTCAGCTGCTGTGCGAGTGACACTTACTCTGGGGCCTCTCCAGTCGTCTCTTCACTACTGATTTGGAGCAAATGATAGCTCTGGGCCTCAGATTTCTCATTTATAAAATGAAAAGATTATAACTCACAATCACTTATCTCTAAACTCATTCTAGCCATAAAAAAAAAAAACTCCTAAAGTCTGAGTATTAATTTCACAATTTGCCTTTCAAATAGGTATGGATGAGCATGATTCCCTAGTAACCCCACAGCCCCTCAAGTGCAGACTTTGAAATTCATGGAAATACGGATGGGAGTTGATATCTGTCAAATAGAAATTGTGATGCAGAAGATATAACTCACTGGGGCCAGCACACCTAACTCAACTTTGATTTCAAAATTTGTTTCCTGCTGCCTTGATTCTAGGAAGAGTCTTCCAAAATGAGAGAGTAGCCTCTCCAAAGCACAGTGAAGCCAGAAATCAGACAGATTCAAAGAGAAGGGAAAGGATGAAAGAGAAAGCTTCATATATTTGAAAGAAAACAGGATTTTAGGAGAACTGGACTTAAAACAGTAACTTTAATATTAATATTGCTTGAGAACTCACCAAAGCTGTCACAGACCAGACACTGTGATAGAGGACTTGAGACCACAGAGATCAGCTCTTCCATTTCAACAGGCACAGATGAATAGTGAGGGTCAGCCCTTAAATATATCATGTCACCAAATTCCTTCTATGCCCACCACTTCCCTAGCATCCATCACTTTTATTACCTTAGCTATTTATGTGTTTGACAAAAGAAGAGGAAGAAAAGAGATGTTCGAAGAGAAATATCCAAATTTTTACTCATTGTATTCTCCTCAGTCTCTAGATAATCTCTAGATTCTCATGGCCAGGCCAGCTTCGTGAGGATGTGACATGTGCAGTCACACAGGGCTACCCACTCAGAAGGGTCCCCAGGTTGGCTTATGGCTTTCTTATCACCATGTGAACTTCATAATTTTTGAACGAGGAGCTCCACATTCTCATTTTGCATTGCGTCCAGCAAATTATGTAGCTGGTTCTGACCATTGCTTTTAAGATATCTCATTTTGATCTTCAGAAATTTCTACCTTCACTTCTTTTCCTCACATTGAGCAAAGACATTTCACCAATCACCTACCGATTGTCATGACTGAGCCACAGATTTCTTTATAGGAATATGCCTATCTAAAAATGACTGAGCATTACTAGAAAAAATTGTCCAACCTGGTAGCCTCGAGCCACCCACATCCACATTTTCCATTCTCTGCCCAACACTGTCCATAATCCCATATTTTCCAGTCCTCTGCCCTTTCATTCCCAACAACAGCTGTTTCTCCAGTTTCCTTAAAACCCTATTATTCTTCCCTCTCATCCTCAGGTGAGACCTTTGCCTGTTTCTTCATGGATGTGCTCCAGGCCTCTCAGACTCGACATTACCCAAAAAGCAAACCTCACCTTCCCACTCAAGCCTGCTCCTCATACAGTGTTCCCTGTTTCAAGTGACAGTCATCACCTTCCTTTCACTGTCCAAACAAGATACTTAGTCCTCATCCTTGACCTTCCTCCACACCAAGTCCATTTCCAGGTGTTTCCATCCTAATATTTCTTTGAATCTGTTCATGTTTGTCCATCCCTTTTGCCATTGCCTTAATTAACACACCCATGATTCTCTGGGTTTACCACAATGACATCCTAATTGGTCCCCATGTTTCCCGTCTAAATCTTCTTCCTGATCATCAAACACATTTTCATGTTGTAGTGATAAACATTTTATTGAAAAATCTGATCATGTTCTATAATACGTGGAAAACAAAAATGCCACAAATTCTTCCCACTCCTATATGTATGCCTTTTTGCAATGTAGTTTTGCCAATCCTCCCCTCCCCTCAAGAGTGGAATCTACTCCTTTTCCCCCTCAGTTCTGGGCCTGTCAACCAACAGGCCTTGCTTTGACCAACACAATGTGGCAGATACTGTGGCGGTTCTGAACTCAGCCCCCAGAGCCCAAGGGGTGTGCAGATTTCTGATGTTACTCAGGATATCCTGTGCTGGCTGCTGGAGAAATTCCCTTCTTTGTGCTAGATGGAAGGTTTTACCTCTCACCAATTCTAAAATGTTTCTCCCTTTTCAGCATCCCATCTACAGCATCCCGAAGTAGGACACTATGAGTTATCTTTGACCCTTTCCTCCACATTATCCTCCATATTCGATTTCTCTGAAATCCAATCACTGCTTGTTTCAAAAGCAAATCTCAGATTTTTCCTTCCGCCTCAATCTCCAATGCCATCCCTCCCCTGAGTCTAGGTCTGTAACTAAATTACAGCAGCAATTCCTCAGCTAGTCTCCAGATTCTACCCTTGTGCCCACCAAACATTTTAAGTGGAGCACTCAGACTCATTTTCTTAACAAGCCTCCTGTTATTTCTCACACACACACAAGTCTATAATAATTACCTATTTCCCACTTCATGAAGATAATACTTTCTATTTCACTTTCAAGGGCTCCCTGTAATTCCTCCCCACAAGTCTATCCCAATTTATTTCCTAGTCTCGGTATCTGCCACTTTTTGAAAGTATGGATTATGTCACTTTGCTTTGAGGAAGACCTACGTTAGTATCTATTTTCACTAACCTAAAAGATATCCACTGAAGACTTTTGCTTTTATGAAAACAGGTGAAGCATCTGCGCTTTATCCTAATTTGTTTTGTGTATCCTTTAGCAAGTAGAGTCCTAAGGTATCAGAAAAGCCTAAGACAGGTTATTTTGGGGCGTCTGGGAATACTCAAAAAGTTTTCCATATAAATTAATGACAATTGCTTCTCCACTTTATGTCTTTTCATCTAGGAAAGCCTTCATAAGAATGCTCTACTTTCAAACAGTGGGGGAAACCTGTGGCATCCTTTTGTGTTCAGCCCCTCCAACCATACCAGTCCAATTTTCGTAGCTACACAGAAAGTGCTCAATCATATCCCCCTGCCCTCTGTCACTTGTGTACACGCATTCATGTATATTTTTCTCTCTACTATTCCATTCTTCTGGCGCCAACTCGAGTTCTACTTCAGTAACTCCTACACCCTAAATTAGAGACATGATGCTAATCCTCACTCTGCCCAAAGTAGTTGTTTACAACCAAATGAACGACTTCAGTTTCCGCATCTGTACTCTGAGGGGCACATCTGAAAATTCAGTAATTCTTTCAAAACTCTAATCCAGATCCACCCTTTTCTCCTTGGGCTTAACCTCCTCCACCCCGGTCAGACACAAATATTCTCAGTGTTTTCTTTGTGACCATTTTCCTTTACTTTCCTCCATCTGGTGTATTGTTGGGAGTCGGGCACCAAGTCATATCTTGCTCAGGGAACCCTACAGCACTTGGCACATAACTGGCAATCAGAAGAGTCCAACTTGCAAACTAGTGACTAGAAGCAGATACCACACAGACCGTGCAACGTATAGGAGGCAATTGGTGTTCAGTTTTAGTTCAACGTAGTCATAGTAGCATCATATGTCCTAATAATGATGTCTCTGAGAAAGGGAGCAAAAATGGAGACGGTACAAGGACTCGTTAGTTTAAAAGACAAAGAAATACCATGTCTGTTTTCGTTGAATCTTCAAATGTGCCAGAGGCCAGTCTCTGATATTGTTTCAAATGCTGTGACATTTGTCTAACAGTTTTAAAAACACTCTCCATTGAAAAATTCAAAATACATTATGGTGAGTTGGATCCATCATGATAAAGGGTACAATACAAACAGGATAAGTGTTTTCTTCAAATGCCTCTTCACTGAAGGCAAATAGCAACCAAATCGACAATTTCACCACCATCCAACTGTTACATAAAGATACACCTACATTTTCCCCACTAGTGTTGCCCAAGGGGTTCAATCTGAAATAAGGGAGTTAAAATGGATGAGGATAGAGTCACTTAGGATAATATATTATCCTGTGCATTACAGAACATGAATTGAGGACTATGGAGCTATTAGAAAGACGTACAGAAGAGTAATTTGTGCCTAAAAACAATATTAAATTTTCAAAAGTTTCTCTCCCTTCTCCCTCTTCTCCAATCCCTAATATATGCATAAGAATGCTTCAACAGGGGTGCCTGGGTGGCTCAGTGAGTTAAGCGTCGACTTCGGCTCAAGTCATGATCTCGCGGTCCGTGAGTTCGAGCCCCATGTCGGGCTCTATGCTGACAGCTCAGAGCCTGAGCCTGCTTCGGATTCTGTGTCTCCCTCTCTCTCTGCCCCTCCCCCACTCATACTCTGTCTCTCTCTGTCTCAAAAATAAATAAACGTTAAAAAAAATTTAAAAAAAGAATGCTTCAACACACACTAGGTGCTAGCTATCTTCTGATGATACTAACTGAATACAACTATTCAGAGTAAAAACAAATCTAACTTGTTTCAACTATCAATTTCTATAGTAATACCTTTATTCATACTTATACCGAAGATGTATTCAAATGGTCACACCACAAACGTGTTTCATTATTCGGCACTGAAAATATCAGCTAAGGATTTATTTACTTAGTATATAAAAAACATATGTACATATGGGTAAAATGATGTATTGACAATGTAAAATACCAAATGCACCATTTATTTCAATATATAGATTCTAATATCAAAACTATATTTGTTCAAATCCAGTGCTAGGAAGTACTAAAACTGGACCAGTTTCACATTACGGAAACCATGTTATAAATTTGTACATGCAAAGATCAAAACCATTGTCGTTCAGGGTAAGAGAAAAGATACGTGGAGGCAGCACCTCCATTGGTTTTGTTTGACCTGACACATTCAACTTAAAGGCTGAAATTGTTTTAAATGATTTTATGTCTTTTGTGACAGTCCTCGTCAAGCGCTATTGTTACAAAGCAAATTGGAATTCTCTGTCATGGCGTGTGAAGTGGAATGTCCTCAAAACTGCCCAAGTTGAGAAGGAGTCAGTAAAGGTCAATCAAACTAGGATGTGTGTAGCATAGCCTGACATACAGATCTGGACACCATGCAGCCGCAACCAGTCCCATCAGCCACACATCACCAGCTAGCTCCATGGAGTCAGTAAGAGAGCGTGAAATTTTTTGGAGGAGATTTTGCTACACAGTGGTGCTCATTATCATTATTCTTATTACAAGAAACAGTCAAAGGTCCCTGTAAAATCATATGTCTAGATCTCAAAGCATAAAACCCTTAGTTTTCATAGAAAGCCATGTTTAAAATATGTCTGTTTTAAAAAGTTTGGCATGAACAACAACAACAGCAACAACAACTACTACAACAACGAAAGATGTGTGTAATTTGCCAATCTACAAAGTGCTCTAGTCAGACACAAAAGAATCAATACATATGAAAGACTCATTTAATCTCATAAGAACCCTGTAAGGTAAAAACTATCATGCCCATTTTCAAATGATAAAGAGAAGCTCAGAAAAATTGAAGGATTTATGCAGCTGGTAAATGATAGAGATAAAGTCTGTCCTTTGATTACAAGTCTAATACTCCTTCCACTTAAAGAATCTAGATTCTGATAATGACTACTTATGAGGCACCATATGAACTGCCACTGTGGCACTTTGGGCTAATGCTGGAGGACTTTAAAAGCAAAGTGTAAAGTAATGATAAGGCCCATTGACTTCTTTATGCATTTTTAAAAATTGATCTTACATCAAGTTGCCATTAACTACTCTCCAAGAAGGGCTCACTACAGTCCAGTCCCTCTCTTATTACGATGATCTTAGAAAACAAAATGAAAAGGGAACTTAACTTCAAGCACTTTATTTAATGAGCTGAGCTTACATAAGTGTGCAGAAATAATACCCTGGAGCTATTTTATACAAGAGCCACAAAAGATCTACCACAGATGAGTGACAGAAACATAATTAGTACAAGCTCATGCAGTTGCCAAGTTGCTATTATTTAGAAGAGCACTCTCTACTTCAACTTGAGCTTTTGCTACGCACTGAGTATCACAGTCACCAGAAACTGAAGAATGGTAGCTCAAGAACAGATGAACCTGCTACGCATTCCAGGGGAGCACTGCTAAGAGGTCCATAATGAGAAGCCACATTCCTACCCTGGGTTGTCTTTGACTTTGCAATGTGACACATACACCAGAAAAAAAGGACGAAAGAGTAGAATTGTTCCTTTCTTGGGAAATTTAACATCAAGACAAAGGCACTCAGTCAAGTATGGACTTGCTTGCCCTTTGTCCATACCCTAGATCACATCCTGCTTGCAGTTTTGCACCAGGGCCAGGGAAGGCCCCAGGGACTCATTCTACTATGGCCAATGGATGTAGTCTATGCCCATGTGAGACAACATTCTGAATCCTAACAATTTATATCAGTTCTAGATTGAACCAAACTAAGCAAGACATTGAGCCTATTTCCTCTCTCCTAGATGGGCTCTTGAAGCTACTGTAACTTTTCCAGAAATATTCCAAGGAAGGAAAGACTGGGGGGAGGAAGGGAAGGTATTCCATAGATCCCATTTTAGGTATAACATAGGCACAAGAAGAACAAGTCAGCAGCAATCTCGGTATCTTGAGCCAGCTCCCATTGAAAACAAACTTGCAATTTCACCACAAGAATGCTTTGGGGTTGAGGGACTTTTTTTGTTATTAATAATGGTAGTGGTAGAAATTTTGAGGTAGAGAATTGTGGAGAGGCAGCAGGGACAGTCTGAAGCCTTTTCTTTTGAAAATATTCATTAGAAGGCATGCCTTTTAACCTTGAAAGCACTATTGTAAGTCTTAAAAAAAAATATGTCTTGGATGAGAACCCAGGACACCAGCAAAGAATCCAATGCTGATGAATTCAAGCACTAAGCAAATATTAACCACCAGACATGGTGCAGGCACTGATTCCACCAGTTACTGTCATACAATGGCTTGGAACCAGTGTCATTCTATAAAAACAGAAGTTCTCGAACAAAGAATTATTTGCAGTTTAACCCTAAAATGTTGGTTTAAGAAATGCATTCTATTCAATTTAAAAGGAATAGGACATAAATTATGCTACTTTGCCCTCCCACCTTTTCCGATAAAGATGGACAAAATAATGTTTTCAAATGTACAAAGGGCCTACAGAATTCAGATTCCTTAGCCTTTCCTTAAATTAGTATTTCTGTGGGAAATAATATTATATAATGAATGACTTTTTTTCTTGTATTCAGTATGAAACTGTAAATGTTAGACATGCCATTTACCCCAAGGATTGAAATAACACAAAAGAGGCATGAGTGGTAATGGTAGCTATGAAAACACTCACTCAAAGCACAGGGGACTGGATGCCTGATGCCCTGAGGCTGACTTAGAAACATCCCAAGAGAGAAAAGATGAATGCTGGAGTTACAGAAGGACTCCTACAAAATACAGCAGACTGACTCCACGACTAACGTGTGGGAAATAGCTAGGGCAGAACAAGATTCTCACGCAGCAGAACTCACTGAACAGGAAACTGGAGAATGGGTGCATGTTTCAGAAGTCAGATCTCAAAAAGCACGTGTGACCATTTTTGTAGCAGTTTCCTTGAAAAAAGCATCTTCAGGGCATCGGATTAGTTTTGTAAATCATCTTTCAACAAAGTATGTACAGACTTATTTAGCTGGATTTCCTAGCTGTTCAGGACTCCCTGAGAGCCTGTGGCTATATCTGAAAACCCCAGTTATATGCTAAAATGTGCTAGTACAGTCCTTGCCCTTAAGGAGTTTTTAGTCTAATAAAGATGTGTGGGAATGGGGTGATGGCATCTTAAAGGAATTCAGAGGTGGGATGTGATTATTTCCTGCTGAGGAAACCAGGACTTTTCATTTAGGCGGACCCCTGGGAACTGAGGTTGGATATAAATAAAAGACTGGAATTTAGGAAAGATAGAACATTAAGAACACAAGCTCAGCTGGTGTGAATGGGTGAAAAGAAGGGAGAGTTGAAAGTGGAAAGTCAGCCTGTGGATCAACCAAAACACGGAAAGCCTCCAGTTTCAGTGCTGGAATTTCTAGGCAACTGTCTGTCCTACGACCTGCTCTTTAAGCCAGTCTGACCTACCTAATTATCTATACCTGCCAGCCGATACAGATGAGCCTCAGAGGGAGGCTAGTGTCTAAGGCACCCAAGATGCCCTCTCGCTTGTCCTTAGTCCATTTTTATTTTGTCTGAGGGTCTGAACACTTGCTCTGTGACATGTAGCTACATCTCCATACTGCTTCCTTCAAATTCAGCATCTCTCTGACCCTTCCTTATAGGGACACAGCAGCTCCTTCCGCTTTCAGTTGACCTCAACCTCTGCTCCCACAGCCTCCATCGCCTCAGCCTCAAGAGAAATCCAATGCTGCTTCCTGTTCTGACCACACCCACCCAAAAAGATATCTAATGACAACTGGGTTTTAAGGAGATTCTATGAGAAGTGACAAGTGTGAGTCTGGGTTTCAAAATGTGAATGTCGTGATTATTCCCAGTATACAGTTTCTGTGTTTATCAATTCTTGTTTTCAAAACATTACCATGGTTAGTACATCCTCATATCCTGTAGATTTCCTGTACCTTTAGGGCCCGCCATTTCTCACAGGCCATTAAGAGCCCAACATAAGGTGTATACCAATGAAATCCTCCCAAACTACTCCAGCCCATAAAGACATACCTTCCCATGAATCCTGATAGCCCTCAAGCTGTAGTGCATGTTTTGAGATCTTCATAATTGTAGGTAATATATACTGAGTGTACACTTTGTTCTGGTGTGTTATATACAATGCTTTGTTTTATCTTGATTATGTACCTACAAGGTATGTATCTACTTCACAAGTGAGGAAAATGAAGCTAAGAGATCACCTAACTTATCTAAGATAACTTAGCTAGCAAATATTGATTCAAACCTAAGTCTGAGCCAAAAGCTGTCATTTTTACCCACTTTGGAGCAAAAGCAGTCTTAGATTATTCTATAGTATTTTGTTGTCCTATAAGTCTAGACCGTGAATTCCTATTGTTCTAAGTTGGTATGATACCCAGTACAGCGTTAGGTGTATTGTAGGGGCTTAAAGAACTAATTGTGCACATAATATATGGTGTGATGGAAAATATGGAAATAGAGAAAGCAACTAATGTCATTTAATTTCACTCTGATCCACAAGCAGTTGGACACATTTGCATAGAGCCAATACAGTAAAGTATGACTACAGGAGAGTAAAACGATAGAATCAGTCTCTTCGGTGAGAAAAACAGCAATCAAAGTGGCTCTAAGACATCACAAGAATCAAAACTGATTCCATGAGAGTCTCTCATTTCAACTGGCAACCCTGAACCTGGTTTCCTGGTTGTATTTCTCCTAGGCACTAGCACAGCCTCATAGAAGATGTGGTGTGGCAGATACTGAAAAGGGGAAACGTACTTTCTTATCTACAGACATATCCACCCCAGGAAATAATTACACAATCTTACTTTTTAAACATCTTGACGTTTGATTGATTTGACCGAATTGAAAATACTGTGGTTTCCCTTTACTCGGGATAAGGGAAATAGGTCTCCTCTTAGGGAAATTCAGCCCAGAAAGAAATTATGACATCTTACCCCATCTGACCTTGTAATGCATACACTGCAGATCAGTGTTTAAAGGCCTGCTGCCCAATCTCTAAAGCTCCCCCAAGAATGTCATATACACAGAAAGCTGGCACCTGGATGAGCTTCAAAGTCCCCACATGGGCCCTGGGGTGAGCTCATCACATCAGGCTAAAAATCACCCTTTGTTCACAGTGTCACGTCTTGGCTTAGTAGAAGACGGTTTCTTCACAATCACATCCATTCATGAGGAGAGAGCACTGGGGTCCACACTGAACAGCTCTTCATTGAGCCGCAGAAAACAGGGAAATAACTGCCATGCTTTCCCAGTGATGTTATTAATATTTAAGTGCTGTTCTGGTGGGGGGGGGCCATTAAGAGCCCAACTCTAAGAAGGGTCTGACCTATTTTCATGATTACCGTGGCACTAATGAACTAGCTGCTCAAAAATTAAAAAAAAAAAAAAAGACTCACATCCATCCAAATTCTAAGTAATCACCAGAGAAGGCTGGTTTGGCAAAAGACGCTGCTTACAAAACTTGTGGCCTCCGCTGTGAATAACATAAAAGATTTTATGTCTAAGGAGAGCGCTGAACAGTTTGGAAAAATAGTACACTCATTTCCATTCTGGCAGTTGAGCATGTTATTAATGAATGATCACATTAAGTAATAACACCTGTAAAATGGCACCTACCTCTGAATTCAGAGTTCTCGCTGATTCTCACCATTCTCCTGGAATTACAGAAAGCAAATGAAGTGAAGCACGGTCTCGCTTCAGGGAGGTTAAGTGATTTGCCAGGAACCACTTAGCAAGTTAGCAAGTATAAATAAGGACAGAAGCAGCAGGATCCTTCAATAACACTGGGCCTACATACCCCGCATGGCATCTCAGCTAAGGTTTCCGCCATCAGGAAAAATCTGGAAAAGGTGGGACAACAGTTTGCTAATCCTTCCTGCTGCGGTCGCCATGAAGACACTCACAGTCACATATCCAGAGGGTCTTTTCTTCCATTTACTTTGTTTTTTCTTCTCCCAGTTATTGTCCCTGAACGCTGTCTCCTGTGAGAGCTTCAAGTTCAGGAGGGAGATCAATGAAATGACAGTTCCTAAGTTTATGAAAAGGTAAAATGTCTCACTAAATAAATGAATAACCACATGTTTCCTCATCTTTTTTTGTTCTTTTTCTTTTGTCCCTGCTTCTTTTTCCTCTCCATCTTGGTCACTAATGGTATAAGTAATAGGATAGCACTTGTAATAATATTGAGACATAAAAAAAAAAAAGATTTTCTTCTTAACCCTTTCCTTCCAGATTTATTTCTTTTTTAAAAATTTTTTTTTTTAATTTTTTTTTCAACGTTTATTTATTTTTGGGACAGAGAGAGACAGAGCATGAACGGGGGAGGGGCAGAGAGAGAGGGAGACACAGAATCGGAAACAGGCTCCAGGCTCCGAGCCATCCGCCCAGAGCCCGACGCGGGGCTCGAACTCACGGACCGCGAGATCGTGACCTGGTTGAAGTCGGACGCTTAACCGACTGCGCCACCCAGGCGCCCCTTTAAAAATTTTTTTAACGTTTATTCATTTTTGAGAGGGCTGGGAAGGGCAGAGAGAGAGGGAGGCACAGAATCCAAAGCAGGTTCCAGGCTCCGAGCTGTCAGCAAAGCCCGACGCAGGGCTCCAACTCACAAACCGCAACATCATGACCTGAGCCGAAGTTGGACGCTCAACAGACTGAGCCACCCAGCGCCCCCTTTTTATTGATTTTTTCAGATTTCTTTCTTTTTCTTAAAAGTCCATGCATGCTACAACTGTGTTGTTAGCATTACAAATATTAACCCCGTTTAAAAAAACCTTATGATATGTAAAAAGTGTTCATTCTGAAAATGCAAAGTAATTTTTTTTCTTTCTTTTTCTGATAAGCTTATAAAAAGCAGAGACAAATAAATATACCTGATGTCTCTTGTCCCTTGGCTCAGGGCTTTTGCCTATCTCCAGGTTTCTCAAACATGGCACTATTGACATTTTGGGCCAGATAATTCTATGTTGTACGGGCTGTTCTGTGCATTGTCAGATGTTTGCAGCATCCCTGAACTCTACCCACGAGATGCCAATAGCAATCCCTCCCCTCTGAGTTGAAATAACCAGAAATGTCTCCAGACATTGCCAAATGTACCCTGGGGGGCCCACATCAGCCCAAATCGAGAACTCCCCTAGGTCCTACTAGTCATCTGTGTATTCACCTGCCTTGAGGAAGGAAGGAAGGAAGGAAAGGAAGAAAGGAAGGAAGGAAGGAAGGAAGGAAGGAAGGAAGGAAGGAAGGAAGTTATTTTGAGTTTTGTGCGTGTCATTCTCAAGGCAGGGATGAAGCTGGGGATCAGTGAGGTGAGAGATTTTTTTTTTTTTAATAACTTCTGCTGACCTCACATTGGTCTTCAGAGAATTGCTGTGAACACCACAAGATTGGTGAAAGGATTTTGAGTTTCTGGGAGGAAAAATAAAACCCGAAAAACAATAATAAAAGCACTGAAGAGTAACATGTTTTATACAACACGAGGGGACTGAACCTAACAGAACTATATGTATTTTCTAACTTTTGTATGTGTTAACAAGCCAACATTTTTAGCATTTACTTATTGATACGGCCTAATAAAATAGTAAAAAAAATTATTACAAGTAAGAGTTCATTCTTGAAATTTATAAACCACTTTTATTTTCCCTTGTCTTTATCACAAGGATATATTAGTCAGCTCTAGGAATGTAGTCAAGAGCATTTCACAAACAGCTAATTAATCCTTGCAGTGTGTGAATATTGAAGGAATCGTTATCATCTCTTACTGAGGAGGCAGATGTAAAAACAAGTGGCATTGTTGTTCTAAAATAATACCAACTAATAAGAGGCTCTTAGAGAGAAGATTTATATCAAAATATTAGTAATTCTTGATTTACAGGTAGGTCCAGGATATAGCGACCTTCTCGAAACACAGAGAAAAATTAGCCACATTAGATTCTGGAATTAGAATATTTCTTCTATGTGCAATCTAAATTTAGTTAGGAAGGTCCACCCATAAAAAGTGTATCTTATTTTTAAAAGAACCCCAAATAAGAGCATAAGTATCACATATGTATGTAGTTTTGTAACAACACTCCGGATGGTCTTAAGGGTTAACTTACTTCAAGATCCTTGCTTGCTGACTTAAGACCCTTATGTGTAAAAGAACTAATTTGCTTTCTTTGAGATTTGCAGACCACTGGCCTTGGGGAATGAAGGACCAGAATGTTCCCTGGCCACAGAGGCCAGCAAGCCTCTGTCTGAAGCCCCCTTGGCTTTCTGATTAGCACTAGCGAAATATTTTTCTTTTATAAGGTCACACAAATCACTTTACTGACCTCCCTTTGCACATCTGTAGGCCTTGCCATCCTTCTCAGAAAAGAAGAAATTTTTCAGAGTTTTCAGAGTCCTCTTGCACAGCCTGCGGGTACCAAGGAAGCAGACCTTGCAAACCCCCATAGGCACGAAGGAACTAGAACTTGCACAACCTCCAAGCACTGAGATCAACTCTGCAACTGACATTGAGTCTGCATATAATCAAGAAATGTCACAGACCACTGCACTACCTTCACTGATTAAGCCTCTTTAAAAACCCCTGGGTCAGGCAGAAACCTCAGAGTTGGCCTTTGGACAAGAGTCTGCCTTCTCCCCCGGTGGCTGGCCACCCGAACAAAGCTCATATTCCTTTCCGGTCAAAACTCATCTCTTGAGTGTTGGCTGATGGGCACCCAAACTTGGATTTGGGGGACACTTTCTGTCTTCGCGGGTCAAACGTAAAATATGCAGTCATTAAGTTTCCAAATGCTCACTCCCCTAGCATGCAAATTTCCTTCTAAATAAAACAACAACATTCCTTCATCTGGCAGCAGGATGCCGCAGACCAGGAAAAATCTACCCTTGGGTAAACGTAGGTAGAACACAAATCTAAGAGGAAATATCTCAGAATATGGTTGAACCAATTTGGACTACAAATCTTTAGAGAAACTGAGAATAAAATCTATACTTAGGAACTGAGGTTGTTATTTTGAAAGTAGTGTTACTGAGTGAATAATTATAAGCACTCTAGAAAATGGCAATGAAGAAAGAATAGAGGATATTAAAGTATTTTATGGAACTGTAGTCAAAAGACAATTGGACTTGGAAGAGTCAAATTGCTGCCTTGCCTCTAATTAGCTCTGTGAACCTGGGCAAAATTGTCTAATCGCATTAGTGCAGGGCCCAGGAATGCAAAAGAAGAGCAGATCAGTGATTTCACTATTCTTCATACCTATTTCATTTTCCTCTGAGTTTTCCTTGGATTTAAAAATGGGGAGATGGAATTTCATAACTTATGTGACGCTTCCCATTCCCTAACCTCAAGTATCCTTAATTCGTTGATACACTTTCATTTGGCCATCTGTAAAATAAGCAAAGTGTCTCAGTCTAGAGAATTAAGGAACACAAGGATCTTTAGGTTCTCTCCAGCCTGTCTAATGTCCCTATCCCTCACCCTTGAAGACAGGAGCTAGATCTGTCCTGTTGTCTGCTGCATGCCAAGCATCAGCACAGTGCCTGGCACATGACAGGCACTCAAAGTATTTGCAGAATAAAGAAATAACTGTATGCATCAAATCCAACACCATTTATCTTTCACTTGATTCGCTGGTTGTCAGCTGACTCCACATACAGGAAATGATAAATGGCACTCAGGGCAGCACAGAGTGCTGTGACAGCACATATTTTTTAGGGCTATCAGGAGTTTAAGTTCTCCAATGTGGCATGTTCAATAATTATAATACTGCCATCTGAAATTCTTCATATAGGTCTTTAGTTTTTACTAACAGAAACGAAAACATGAGCAGAAGAGCCAGATTCCAAGGAAAAGTGCAAAGAAAGCAACTCCAGAGGGAATTTGGACAGTGGAAGGAAAATATTAAAGATTGTCATTCCCCACAGCAATAGACAGACTCTTCAAACTGAGGCTGCTACCATCTGCAGTTGTCACTGGCCATCTGCTTAGGTCTAATCTGGTCTATCGCTAGCATTGAATATAAGTTTAAATTCTCCTCTAAGTAAATTCCAGAAAAGGTTCCCTTACCCTTTCCTGAATTGTGAGCTAAGTTTTCATCCTTGGACTATTTCGGCGAAAGCATTAAAATGCTCCCCATATAAGGTCAGGCCTATGGCCCAGCTGGCAACCATCACCTGCGAGTGCCAAACAAGGAAGGCAGCCACATACTGTGCCTCTTGTAGTAAACCTCCTCATGGTCCAACCTCTGCTTTGTTTTTCAATATCAAACCTGCAATTAACGTAAATATTGACATCAACATATTGATGCTACACATGGGTGTGGAAGGGAGAATTCTAAGATGCCCCCTCAAATTCCAGCTCCCCGATGTGGACGCACGGCATAATCCCTCCCCTGGAGTGCAGGCGGAACCTGTGAATATAAGATAGTCATGCCCTCATTAGGGTGCAGTGATCAGAAGGATCAGGAGCAGATCAGAAGGGATCCGGAGCCAGAGAGATGCACTCCTGCCATCCTGAAAAAAAGAAACCATCTATGTTGTGAAAAGACCTGTGGAGACCACAGAGGTTGGACCTGGTCTCCTGTCGCTGAGAGCAGCCTCTGGCCAACAACTCGCAAGATACAATGGGGATATCAATCTTAAAACCACAGGGAACTGAATGCCCCAACATGAGCTGAAAAGAGGACTCTCAGCTCCACTTGAGAATTGCAGCCTGACCTAGGGAAACCCTGAGCGGAGAACCCAGTGAAGCCCTATCCGGACTCCTGACCCACAGAAATGTGAGACAATAAATGGGTGCTGTTTTAAGTTACTACATTCGTGGTCATTTGTTACAAAGCCACAGCAATCTAACACAAAGGGGAAAAAGCCATGAGCATATGATGACGTCATGTGAATGGGCAGAGTGCTGGAGAAGATAAATTCAGTATATATAATGAAAAAAGATGGGCTCCAGGCTCCAGTGGTTGAACTGTCCTTTAATACACAGAGCTACACTTGGGATGGGAACACAGCCATCAAATAATGAATAGAGCTACTATGAAGTAGCTCATGGGAATTATACACCCATGAGTATTATACCAAGGCTCTCCACTGCCTAGCATGTCCGGCATGTAGCAGGTGGTCAATAAACAGTATTGTTGAGTTAATAAATATTGAATAAATAAGTTAATTTATTATTGAATAAAATGTTCTCTTAAGAATTAGGAAAATAATGAACATAGTTATTTGATGACTCAGCATACACTTAACAAATCTGTAGTGCCTTGCAAGTTCCTACCATGTACCATAACAGAGTGGTTAAAGAACTGTTCATTTCAGGAGCTACCTCTCGGAGTGAATTCTGGGGGCTGAGGATCGAAGGATATTTCCTTTTTATTATGTATACTTCACATCCTTGGAAATTTTTGCAATAAGTATTGAATTTTTAATAATAAAAGATACACTCTAACAATGAAAAAAAAGTTCCATCTGAGAGCATGACTGGAATCAGATACCTTTAAAATTTTCAAACTGCAAGCAGAAAACCTTTTCTTTGCAACACTCAGCATTTTGCCAGACATTTATAGTAATGTTGAGCAAACTGCTCAGTTGGGATGGCACATCCTTTTGAGGGCCTCTTTTGCTAGTTGTTGTAGGGATGCAAAGAAGCAATATCCTCAAAACAGACGAAAAAAAAAAAACAAAGTAAGAAGAATTATAATTTATTGGGTCTATTACGTGCCATGCATTGTGCTAAGTGCTTGATGGATTATCTTACAAATTTTCCCCTCAAGGAGTTTGAAATGTATTTGAAGAAATCAAATATAATTACAAAATAATAACTCAATAATAATTAACACATCTAGGTAGCATGTCTGTGCCAAGACGTGCTGGAGTGTGTGTGGCAGAGGCAGCAAATGAAATGGAGAGGAAGAAACAATCCCTAGGGAGGGGGGCACAGAGAAAGGTTGGTGGCAGAGCTGGGAGGAGCATGAGAAGCCAATCTGGCTGGATCAGAGGGTGTGTACCAGGGAGAAGGGCAGTCCAGTTGAGGGTGGACGACTGGCTGGTTGGTGCTTCTTCATGGGCTCGGTGGACCAAGTGAAGATGTTTTCAGCTCATTCCAAGTCAATATTTATATATTGTATTTGGAGGAAGTCCATGAGTTACAGAAACCTGCTAAAGGCTTCTAAAGCTAAAGTGATTTAAGTAAATTAACTGTCCATGGGTAGGTATATCAAACACACTGGAGGAGAGGAGAATAGGGAGGCAGGGGCAGCATTCAGGGGGCCCTGGCAGTGATCCCATATTGGGAAGATGAGCCAAAAACAAGGCAAAATAGTAAGACGAGGGAAAGTCTAGAGACACCACGAAGGACAGATTAAAAGGAGAGTTATAACATGGTTTGGAGAACGGTACAGGGAGAGAAAAAGTAAAGAAGACGCTGTGGTTTTAAATCTGTGTGACTGGAGGAAAGTGGTTTCATTGACAGAGAGAGGGAAGATGCCTTTCAGCGACTTCCATGATTTCTACAACATCAGCCAAATTCCTAAGTGTCCCACTGGAGGCTTCCCAAGGCCTGCTTTCTCTCTGCTGCATAACATCGTGCACATGGTGAGCAGGCAGGCACATATTGGGACCATGCTCTGGACACAGCAGGCTGTTCCATTCTTCCATGCCTTTCCTCTCCTTCTCTGTTTCACTGTGTTCGAGGCATACTTTACATGTCTGTCTGTCCTCTCCTCTGGAAGTCCTTCTTGGACCCATCTAAGTGATGACGCTTCTCTTGTCACACTCCAACACCTGCGAATGAATACCTCTGCCACAACATCCATCGAATTGTTCAAGTTGTTACTTGTTATGTGTTTGTCTATTTCTCCATCCTAGACTGTGAGCTCCCTGAGAGCAAGGGCTGTATTTTACTTGCTTTTATATGCTCAGCAACTAGAACTATTCCTGATACATAGCAGACACTCAATATAAATTGTTGGATTTTGAGTTTAATTTATCTGAAATTTGGGTGATGGTAGGACAGACTCTAGTATGATTAGAACTTTGTGTTCCAAACAAATGGTTAGCATACTTCACAAGGATTTAAGTTTCAGACATTAAGCAAGATATTCACAATTGAATGAAGCACTTTGAATCACTGCTAAAACTCTCTGTGATAAAATAGAAAGTCTCGATGCTAAATGGAACCCCAAAAGTTTCTGCTGATATTATCTCTATAGCAGCATTTAGAAGGGTTACTCAATTTCAAGATTTGAAATGAACAACTTCATTTCCAATAAGAACTTCAACCTAAGGTCAGGAACAAGACAGGGATGTCTACTCTCACCACTGTTATTCAACATAGTACTCGAAGTCTTAGCCTCTACAATCAGACAACACAAAGAAATAAAAGGCATCCAAACTGGCCAGGAGGAGGTCAAAATTTCACTCTTCGCAGATGACACGATACTCTCTATGGAAAACCCAAAAGATTCCACCACAAAACTGCTAGAATTGATTCATGAATTCAGCAAAGTTGCAGGATATAAAATCAACACACAGAAATCGGTTGCATTCCTATAAACCAACAATGAAGCGACAGAAAGAGAAATCAAGGAATCGATCCCATTTACAGTTGCACCAAAAAACATAAAATACCTAGGATTAAACCTAACCAAAGAGGTAAAAAATCTATACACTGAAAACTATAGAAAGCTTATGAAAGAAATTGTGAAGAAGACACAAAAAAATGGAAAAAGATCCCATGCTCCTGGATAGGAAGAACAAATATTGTTAAAATGTTGACACCAACCAAAGCGATCTACATATTAAATGCAATCCCTATCAAAATAACACCAGCATTCTTCACAGAGCTAGAACAAATAATCCTAAAATTTGTATGGAGCCAGAAAAGACCCCAAATAGCCAAAGCAATCTTGAAAAGGAAAACCAAAGCAGGAGGTGTCACAATCCCAGACTTCAAGCTATACTACAAAGCCGTAATCATCAAGACAGTATGGTACTGGCACAAGAACAGACACTCAGATCAATGGAACAGAATAGAGAACCCAGAAATGGACCCACAAATGCATGGCCAACTAATCTTTGACAAAGCAGGAAAGAATATCCAATGGAATAAAGACAGTCTCTTCAGAAAGTGGTTCTGGGAAAACTGGACAGCAACATGCAGAAGAATGAACCTGGACCACTTTCTTACACCATACACAAAAATAAACTCAAAATGGATGAAAGACCTCAGGAAGAGGTAAGACAGAAAGCCATCAAAATCCTCGAGGAGAAAGCAGGCAAAAAGCAATTTGATCTTGCCCACAGCAATTTCTTACTCAACATGTCTCGGGAGGCAAGGGAAACAAAAGCAAGAATGAACTATTAGGACCTCATCAAAACAAAAAGCTTCTGCACAGAGAAGGAAACAATCAGGAAAACTAAAAGGCAACCGACAGAATGGGAGAAGATATTTGCAAATGACATATCAGATAAAGAGTTAGTATCCAAAATCTATAAAGAACTTACCAAACTCAACACCCAAAAAACAAATAATCCAGTGAAGAAATGGGCAAAAGACATGAATAGACACTTCTCCAAAGAAGACATCCAGGTGGCCAACCGACACATGAAAAAATGCTCCACATCACTCATCATCAGGGAAATACAAATCAAAACCACAATGAGATACCACCTTACACCTGTCAGAACGGCTAACATTAACAACTCAGGCAACAACAGATGTTGGCCAGGATGCGGAGAAAGAGGATCTCTTTTGCACTGCTGGTGGCAATGCAAGCTGGTGCAGCCATTCTGGAAAACAGTATGGAGGTTCCTCAAAAAGCTAAAAATAGAACTACCTTACAACCCAGCAATTGCACTACTAGGCATTTATCCACGGGATACAGGTGTGCTGTTTCAAAGGGACACATGCACCCCCATGTTTATAGCAGTACTATCAACAATAGCCAAAGTTTGGAAAGAGCCCAAATGTCCACCAATGGATGAATGGATAAAGAAGATGTGGTATATATATACAATGGAGTATTCCTTGGCAATCAAAAAGAATGAAATCTTGCCATTTGCAACTATGTGGATGGAACTGGAGGGTATTATGCTAAGCGAAATCAGTCAGTGAGAGAAAGACAAAAATCATATGACTTCACTCATATGAGGACTTTAAGAGACAAAACAGATGAACATAAGGGAAGGAAAACAAAAATAACATAAAAACAGGGAGGGGGACAAAACAGAAGAGACTCATAAATATGGAAAACAAACTGAGGGTTATTGGAGGGGTTGTGGGAGGGGGGATGGGCTAAATGGGTAAGGGGCATTAAGGAATCTACTCCTGAAATCATTGTTGCACTATATACTAATTTGGATGTAAATTAAAGAAAATAAAAAAGTAAAAAAAAAACAAATAAAAAAAAACCCTTCAAAATAACGCTCTCCCTACACCTAAATTATCCTGTGCAATCACCATCTTTGAGAAAGAAATGAATGCTTCACAGAAATATAACAAAAAAGAAGGTGGCCTGCTGTACATATATCCAGATTGCCTACTGTGTTTGCAAAGTACAGGACTTGCACACAAAGCTGTAAATAATAATAATAATAATAATAATAATAATAATAACAACAACAACAATAACAATAAACAACTTGGTAACTTATATTTTTAAGTTACTTGCAAAGTACAGGACTTGCATAAAGCTGTAAACAATAAAAAAATAATAATAATAACTTGGTAACATGTTTTTAAGTTACTTTCACATGCATTCTTTCTTTGAACCTGACAATATCTCTGCGAGGTAGCAAAGATGTCGTTATCCTCGTGTTATGAACGATGTTGTGGTCCTCCACTCCTGCCTCATCTCCTTTGTGGGAATAGTGACCGTTTTTCTCACTTCTGCCTGCCGGGTAGGACATTTTCTGGGACCTGAAGCTTTATACAACTTTTAAGAAAAGGAATGTAAAATCATGAATATAAAGTTAGGGATGAAGCATAACTTTTGGGCTTTACATGTATTAATTCATTCAATCGTCACAGTAACAGAGCACTATGATTACCATTTTACAGATGAGAAAACTGAGTCATTGAGATTTTTCTCCTCCATGACTCTGTCTCAACGTGTGAACAGAAGGCCGAAATAAAGAGAAGCACACCAGTGCCCAGACCTCTAACCAGGGCGGCACTACATGAAGGACACCCATTCTAATGGATGAAACTCATCCAGAGACCACAGCCTGTAGGCTGCCAGGACAGCCAGGCCCAGAACCAACCAGAACCTCCTACACCTGGGCCTGTGCATTCCAGGACATTATCATGATGCTACAGTTAACTAAGTCTGTGGAATCTCAGAAATAATCTTTTCATTATTTGGGGGGTTTTCATTATTCTGGGTTTATTAGAAGGGCCATCTGAATCTCCTCAGACAGGGCTAAGCATACACACAGACACACACACACACACACACACACACACACACACACACGGGCACTCATCCCACAGCAAAGGAAATTCTGATGTGGCAGAGTCTTGAAAGATCATACACGCATCCTAATCTATTTTACACTGAGATTCAACTGATAACCTTATAACTGAACTTCACTGCAGTTCACACGTGGTTGTAGGTCCTAAACGAAGTAGTGTGCAGTGTGTGTGCTGGTGGACTTATTGGGCATAATCTGAATACTGTGTGCAGAGACGTCAACAGCGATGAAGACTGGCTTCACGGCTATGGCGTGAAGAGATAAAGCAGGGAGGGGGGGGTGGGTGATGGGTATTGAGGAGGGCACCTTTTGGGATGAGCACTGGGTGTTGTATGGAAGCCAATTTGACAATAAACTTCATATATTGAAAAAGAAAAAAGAGATAAAGCAACCTCCAAAAAGCACACACAACTGAAAAATCGAAAACCGATCTAAAAGTAGCACGTTTAGAGTTGTAAGAATGACTGCCAAATTTGTTTGAAGTTCTCAAAAATAATTTCGAGGGTCTTACCTCTGATACTACTTTTTTCTTCTCTCTTACGCCTTTTCTTCCAGACAGTTTGGAAATTCTCACATCATGAGAAAAGGTAATTTTTTGAATACGTCGAGACAATGTCTCTCATACCAAGTAATCACCTGAGACAGGATCAAAAAAGAGCTGGAAAAGCCATTACTTAAACTGGGAAAAAAGAAATTCTTCTTCAGCACCATCGTGCAAATGTTCACTCTTGCACAACTCTAATGCCTTTGGGTTTTAAAAATCTGTGCTAAAATCACTGCAGAATCTTAACACTGAAATATTTTCTTTCAACTTTTCATTTAAAAAATACAAATGTAGAGTTTTCATATTTTTAACTGGGGATTTCGGAAAACATCACATTGAAAAGATAATTACTTGCTATATGCTAGCCTTTATAATGTTCCCTCAGCCATGGAGGATACTTATTTCTCCAAATATGGAACATGGCATTAAGGATTCCCCCATACTGATGTTTTATTTCCTTTAAAATTTATTCAACAATGGCATCTCCTTTTGTGAAAAATGAAAATTATACATACACATTCTTTCTATATAATACAATCCATCCAGTCTATCAAAACATCCCAATAAAATGTATTTGCCCATTTCTTAAGGAGAACTTAAATATGTTTCTCTTTGGTATATGTGGAAAATGTAAATCATCATCCATCTATCGCTTCATTCATTCAATAAATACTTAGCACTTCTATTTGCCAATGCACTGGGTGTATAAGAAAATATCCTTACTTCGCTGAACTTAAATTTGAGTGAAATTCCCAAAGGCCCTCACTGGTATTTAGCAGAACACTTGGATATATTTCCCAATTTGTCCAATTGGGAAATATGTTGGAAATGTTTCCTAAAGTTCATAATAAACATTGGGGGTAGAAAATGGCGGAAGCAAGATTTGTATTTTATGAAAGAAGAAATAACTATTAAAGCTATCCACTGGTAAAAATGACTACCTTGCAAAAACGGCAAACTGCGACATTGTTAGTATTCTAGTAGTGAGAAGAAACTCAAGGTGGATGAGTCTGGAAAGTTGGAAATAGTGCCTAGCAGACTCCCACATTAGGTGAAATGTCAGGGGTGCTAAATTCAAAGGATGCTAATTCAAAGTGCTACTTCAAAGAGTGTGATGTTATCAAATCTGACTTACAGACTAGACTACTGAGATGCCAAATATACCAATGACAAGGCATTAGTATTCTCACTCCATAATAACGTTTTAAGTTGTATTAACTGGTTCCCCTGAAAAACTGATAGAAAACAAGGAGTATAAATATCTGATGCAGAAATTATTCAAGAAGGTGCATACATGTTCTCAGCCATCTTAGTTTTTTGGAGAGTCCGAAACATTCTGATGAAGTTTAACTTTACCAAATTAGTTAATCACATCAACAAATATCTGATCAGGGTACATGCGTGGCTCAGTCGGTTAAGTATCTAACTTTGGCTCAGGTCATGATCTCACAATTCCCGAGTTCGAGCCCTGTGTTGGGCTCTGTGCTGACAGCTGAGAAATAGCCTGCTTCAGATTCTGTGTCTCCTTCTCTCTCTGTCCCTCCCCTGGTCATGCTCTATCTCTCTCTCAAAAATAAATATTAAAAAACTAAAAAAAACCATATCCAATCAATCAACAATATTTTATATGACTCGTTTTTCACAGATGCAACGCAGTAGCTTTGGCGATTCCAATGACAACATTATTA
The DNA here is from genome assembly GCF_018350175.1 of Felis catus. Lineage (NCBI taxonomy): Eukaryota > Metazoa > Chordata > Mammalia > Carnivora > Felidae > Felis > Felis catus. The sequence continues at coordinate 106,081,932 of NC_058372.1, read as the reverse complement.
GCTGCAAGGCTTTGAGCAAGTTCCCAACCTTCTCTGAACTTCACTTTCCTCACCCATAAAATCAGGCTACATAGTACCCATCTCATAGCATTGTGGTAAGGATCTGAATAGTCAGAAAGAGCTCTTTTGAGGAGGTCTTTGGAAGCTGTGGAAGGCAAAATAGCTCCACAAATATGTCCACATCCTAATCCCTGGAACCTGTGAATATGTTGCATTCCATGGCAAGAGGGACTATCTAGATGAAATTAAGGTTACAGATCTTAAAATTGGGAAAGTACCCTGCAATGTCCAGGTGGAATCAATCTAACCACATGAGTCCTTAACAGAACTTTCTCTGACTAGAATGAGAGAGAGAAGTAGCAGAAGAGAGGGTCAGAGAGATCGAAAGTGTTAAGGTTCCAAGAGATGCAAGATTTCTGGTGTGAAGATGGAAGCAGGGAATGTGCCAAGAGAGGCAGGTGCCCTTTGAGAACTGAGAAAGGCTCTCAGCTTGCGGTCAGAAAGGAAACTGGGACCTCAGTCTTACAACCACAGGAACTGAACTCTGCCAACAATCTGAATGAGTACAGCACCCTCAGACAAGAGGTCAGGCTGGCTGACACCTTAATTTCTGCCTCATGAAACCCAGTGCAGAGAAACCAGCCACATATACTCAGACTTCTGACCCACAGAAGTGTGGAAGAACATCTGTGTTGTTTTTAAGCCATTAAATTTGTGGTAATTTGTTACAGCAGCAATAAAACATGAATACATTATACACTTGAAATTAATATAATATTATATGTCAAATATGCCGCAATTTAATAAAAAAACTAATACATTTACATTTGGACTCATCCTGGGACTGTAAGTTCCTACCCATCGTACCACCATTATTTACAACAGATATGGATTGAGGAGTGTGTTATGGGTAAATGTAAAATACACGTCAATTAAGAAAACAAGAAAGCTATTTGAAGCTGAACAAGTTAAGGACACTGTCAGAAGGGACACTGCTCAGATTGCTAGACTTTTCCTCAAGCTCTGATCTAAATTATGCAATAATTACAAAAAGGTAAAGCTGAATTGATCTCCAGGAAAATTATAAAGAAAAGTTCTCAAAGGATTAGTCCAGAATCTTTTGTTGTACTTGAATTACACTGAAGGATGTAAAACAACTTCTTCCTCGTTCACTATCTCCGTATTACCGGCATACGGTACCTGCTTAATAAAAATCTATTAACTGGACAAGTGAAAGCATATTTACGGTGACTGCAAATAGAGAACTATTATTATGCTTTGCATTGAACTAGTACTTCTGTAACAGCATCTGTTTAAGGGATTTCTCTGATTTCAAAAATTTCAAACTTGTTTTGGCTAAGTTTATGCAGACCGTGTGGTCCCCAGTAAACATTACTATAGTAATGTTTTCAGGAGTAAAGGGATAAAGAAGGAAGATGATGCTGATGAGCTCCAGAACTAAATCACGTTGGCTGCTCTCCAGCTCTGGCCAGGCATCTGCGAGGGCAAAGAGAGCATGTTTCTATGGATTGGCTCATCAGGCTAATGGGCTGTTGGCACTTCTCTCCCAGGACAGTTGAAACTCCTGAGACAGACTGAGCAGGAAGAGAGAGCTCGCAGATCCCTTGTGATAAACAGGGTCCTCGGCTTTCTTTGCATGAATGGCTGCATTATGTGCAGATGTTCAGTGCACTTCCACAAGCTTTTATGGATGAATAAGTGGTATCATTATGATGTGATTTGACCAGAAATGAAGCATGGCCCACTGCCATCTGCAAAAATCCTATCTTTCTGGTATAGATTGTAGAGGGATGAAGCTAATGAAACTAAAATACTCCAGAAATACAGATGACTCCTGGAAAGACTATCAATTACTCTCAAAATAAGAAACTGAATTTCTCTCTGCACCATTCTAGTTTTGAAAATCTTTCACTTCTGACTGTGTCTTCTTTGCATTAAAACAACAACAACTTTAAGCCATTCCATGAAAAAAAAATCTGTCTCACAGGAAAATAAGTGGAGCTAAATAGGAAATATCTCCCAACAGCTACAAAAGTCAGCAATTTCTGTCAGTCAGAAAGGCATATGATGTGCAAAGTCAGCATATTTCCTACTTTGACTCCTCTGTGACCAGGTCTTCCCACATCTCCAGCTGAAAAGACAGAAGATAGATTTTGTATTCCTCACATGATAGTTGGGGGAGGATGAGAGGCAGTGAGGGACCTAAATGCAAAGAAAAGGAAATGAAGAGGGGAAGTTAAGGGAGTGGTTGGATTGTTCACACCTGCCTGATGTGCAGGAGAAGATTTCAGAATATTAAGACAAGGAATGATGACCCATTGGGTCTCCTATCTCCGAAAGTTAAGAACTGAACACTTCAAATACAATGATGTCAAATCACTGGTAAATGGAAATAGACAATACCTTGGGCAAAACATTAGTCAGAAGATGTACAAGAAGTTAAAAAGAAGAAAAAAGGGGGGAAAAATTAAGCCTAGAAAAAATCTACTTGGATATAGCTCTCAGGGTGCGGAAGGGCTTTCTAAGTAATGAACAAATTCAGAAGATCATACTGATACATTTAGCTATATTAGATTAAATGTTCCTATATTAAATATGCCATAAAATTAAAAGGCAAAGAAAAGAGAGACAAAATATTCCCAAGAAATACTTTTTAAAGTTTGGTATCCTTAATATAAAGACAGCACTTACAAAAATTTTCATACCATGAGATAAAAATGTTCAATGAACATGAGCAGAAATTTTTAAATGGCTAGTAAATACATGCAAAAATTTATTCTGCTACTAACCAAAAAAGTATAAAATAAAAGAAGACACTATTTTTTTCTATCAAATGGGAAAAGTTGTTTATTATTCCTTTTAAAAATAAAACCACTCTGGACTGTTAAAGATACCAAGAGACAGACTTGCTGTCTGTAAACTGAAACCAGATAACTAACACTAATAAAAATCAGAAATAGAGTGAAAGATGTATGCTGCAAGCTGTTTATAGAACTTTATTTAAGCATATGAAACCAGGAACACTCAGAGACTGGTTAAATATAGCCATGGCTCTGACACTGAAAGTGCCTTCAGAGATTTCTTAGTGGTATTGAGAACAGCCTTATGATGTATTAAGTGAAAACTCAGAATTAAAAAAAAAAAAAAGCTACATGTTCAGTACCCAAACTTAATTATAAAATTTGCTTTTATCTATGTAATAAAATTCTAGAAAAATATACATCAAAATAAAAAGAAGGATTATCTTTGGGTTATAGGAGGGAGGCGTAGCAATGTGGCTCAGGCACCAGCAAAGCAAAAGCAACAATTTTTTTTTTTTCTGAAAGAACTTCATGATTAAAAAAGAAAAAGCAATGAATTAGTCATCATGAGAAAAATCAGAACATGGTTGGACTTCTTTATATTTACTGTGCAGTTTGGTAGTATTTTCATTTCGAAATACAAACATGGGTTGAAGGGATTATATCCTTCTATTCTTTGCTTAATCTCTTGATTTGCTCTGAATGCCTTGATCTGGTCCTCGTTACAAATGATTTTTATTTTCTAATTTATATTTTCCTACACTTTCAATAATTTCTACAATTAGAATGTCCGCTCAATTCTCTGATCGGACAAAACATTAATTGTATCACCGAAACATTCACTGATAACTTAATACCCAATTTTTTTTTATATTTGGAAGATAGTATCATTAGTTCCCACAAGTTAGGCAAATCTCGCCAAGTCCTGGTTATTTTTGAAGACTTACAGCAGAACCAGCAGCAGACTGGGTGAATGGGACTGACACTCCAACCGCAGCTAATACAGAGGCACAGCTACCCCAGCGTGGGCTAGGCTTCCTCTCCCCCCAACCCCACACAACACTCTCCTATTAATGTCGCTAAATTCCAACAGTCCATTTTGAGACCGCGCAAGCGGGGGGAAGGGGCAGATAGAGGGGGACAGAAGATCCAAAGCAAGTTCTGCTCTGACAGGCTGACAGCAGCAAACCTGATGTGGGGCTCAAACTCACAAACTGTGAGATCAGGACCTTAGCATGACCTCAACCGGCACCCCGAAAACAGGTTTTTAAAGGGCAAAAGTCATCTCTTCATCTTCTCTTATCTGCTCTCTGATGCCTCGCAGGGCTCAGCACGCAGTAGGTACTTGCTCACAGATTAATTTTAAGAACCAGTGAGCTAATATACGTGCAATCCCTCCAAATGGGATATAAACACAAGCAAGTCATAGCTGATGGGTTGCCTTGAGCTGCACTATTTCCTACACCAAAATGTCCTATTTCTTTTGTGAATTTTAAATTATTAAAATAATATACTTGTTCATTTATCTAGTGACTTGTGCTCGAAATTTACCACTGAATAAACTAAAGAAGACATTCCACCCTAGGGGAGAAAAGAAGCATATGGCACAAACTCAGCCCAAGTGTGAGATTCTTGTAAGACTATTCACACTTCCTACTGGCCTCCAGAATAATCCAGAAGTTCCTTAGTATATACATTTAGCTACACATTCTAGTTCAGGATTCAGAATTCTAGTCCTTCACTAAATATCAGTAGGAGTATCTGGGATATAGAGTCTCACCTAGTGGCTTTTTAAAAATGTTTTCAAATAATTCAAGTGCCCTTAAAATGGAAGCTATCCACTTAACCATTTCTAACCAAAGGAAATGATCACTGTCAGCTGCCACTCTGAATCAGATGTTCAGGCAGAAAGAAAGTTCTGAATTTAAGAGCATCACTGTCACAATTATACCCTAAATTGGGCTCAACTCTGCTACCAAAAACAAAACAAAACAAAACAAAACAAAGCTAAATAAAACAAACAAACAAAAAACCCACCACTACAAGTAGAACAAAACAGCTTGCAAAATGGAAAAAATCGTCATTTGTGAGGCCAAATGCACTTGATATTTCCAATGAAAGCATTGTAAGAAAATCAAGTTGGAAGCTTTGTTCCAGTCATCTTTGTTGTTGTTTTTTCTTATAAAGCATACAATGCCATTAATGTTTATTGCTTTACTTTATTCTACCTATAAACCACTACAAACCTGTATCCGTATTCACTGAGGAAATGAATTAAATCCAACACTAAGCGTAGTAATTATTCCCAGTTTTAGGATACCTAACTTTAAATACTGTATTTATGAGGGATTTTTTTTAAGTTTGTTTATTTTCAGAGACAGAGAGAAAGAGAGAGAGAGAGCACGTGCATGCCCATGAGCAGGGAAGGGGTAGTGAGAGAGAGAGAGAGAGAGAGAGAGAGAGAGAGAGAGAATCCCAAGCAGGCTCCGTGCTGTCAGCATAGAGCCCAATGTGGGGCTCAAACTCACGAACCTCAAGATCATGACCTGAACTGAAACCAAAAGTCGGACACTGAACCAACTAAACCATCTAGGGGCCGAAGGGCTCTTTTTTTTTTTTTTTTTAATTAACAAAAAACCACATCATTTGTAAGGTCAGAAATTACAATCCAATTTTCATTTTTTAAACCCCTTCGGTGAATCAAGAGGGCCTCAGAATGTCCCAAAATTAAATGCCTGCGATTAAATCTCCTCAAAATAAAAACTACATGTGACAATCAGACCAAAACTTATTTTGAGGAGGAGGCCTTTCTCCTCAGACAGGCCACTTTACATGCAGAAGAATCCCAAATGATCTGACAGGCTACAAGTGGAAAAGCACGTTCCTCACTGCTGACAGTCTTTCAGAAAGCACAGTGCATGGTTTGACAGCACAGAGAAGGTCTCCCATTCGGGGACAGAAAAAGGAATAAAACGTGTTCAGCTAAAAATGGTACAAGGATGCTGTTCCCGTAACTGTTCTAGCTGGAGAGGGAGACCTGTTATTTACCACAGTGCAATGCTAGAGTTGCTGGGGTCAGGGAGGGGGCGGAAGGGGTGGGTCCCTGAATGCAGTGACCCCTCCAGAGATGACCTGTGAGAGGGCACCAGCCAAGAATCAGCTGGGACTTTAGTCCACATCAGCTACTTGGATACTAAAAACTCCCTTGCTACCCCTCTTGCTATGGAGGTCATAGTAACTGCCTTGAAATATGGCACCTCCAAAAACTCACAAAACAGGACGGACTTTTTCATTGTGGTAAAATACACACAACATGAAATTTACCATCTTTAACCATTTTAAAGTGAACAATTCCGTGTCATTAAGTACATTCATGTTGCTGTGCAGCCATCACCAATATCCATCTCCAGACATTTTTCATCATCCCAAACTGAACCTGTAGCCACTAAACAGCAACTACTCATCTCCTCCTTTTCTCGGCCCTGAATAGGACTTTGATAATAAATACTAAGAAACCAACTTTGTATACCCGAAACCAATACGACACTGTATATTAATTCTACTGGAATTAAAATTTTAAAAAAAAGAAGAAAGAAACCAACTTTATTCCACACTATGAAGTAACAGTACTTCTCTCCTCCCAGGGAAACCTTTTGTGCTGGCACATTTCCCTGTAGCATAAAAGAAATCAGAGTTACAGTGCAGCTGGTCAACATTAATGATAGCTACATCTCTGATGTTCAAATAATATCACTGAAACAAGTTTCACACCAAGGGCTTGTCTCCAGAGAAGGCTCAGTTGAGGCGCTGGGGCTGAGAAGTCTGTTCATTTAACTCTGCACAGTCGCAAATAGAGCTGGGATATTTGAGAGTGTCACTATATTCTAATTAGGTTTCTCTACTGGTTTTCTCTTAAGAGAGGTTTTCTGTGGCTCTGAGAAATCCTTACACTTCTGGTATGTACTAAATTAAGAAATAGGGAATGGAGTATGATGTTCTGTCAGTCTAGACAGTCTTGCTGCTCTGGGATAGATATGAAATGATGACAAACAGAAAACCCACAATCTTGCCTCCCACCTGGGGATAAAATAATATTGTGGCTCTGAGTGATTCACACACGAGATACTCATTATTCTTCACCTTGGTTGTGTATTTAATAAACATTGCTAGAGCATTTGCTATGTCCTGCACTCTGCTAGGGGCTGGGAACTCTGCAGTGATCAACCCCTGGCTTTGCAGTGATCAAGCTCTGGGGGAGTGATGGGTGTCTGCCTGAGTGTTCTCCTCTCTATGGAGCTGGGCATCCTGATCTTTCCTTTCCGAATGTCCCCCCTACTGCTGGGCTCTGACTGTACCACCCCGAGCTTCAAGCCTCCTGAAAGAACAGCTATTTTTTCCAGCTTTAGAATGTATACTGCTTGGACTGCAAAATTTTAAATTTGGTATTGCCAATGAAAATTTTCAGTTATTTAAAAGAATTAAAATAATGTGTTTTAGAGAAATATCCTGGCAGAAAATGATTAATCACAAGCTTAATCTGAATGTCTAGGAGAGGACAGTACTTAACTATGCAAGGGGCTTATATTTGCAGCAATAATTACTGAAGTATTAATTTCTTTTTGTTCTTCCTGGATCCATACCCTCTCTCCTCTACCCCTCCCACTCTATTTTTAAGCAGGCTTTGTGATGCCTTGCTTGAGAAGCCGGAAAGTAGAATAAGCTTGAATTCAAAGCTCTGGTAAAATCCTAAATCCATGCAAACAGATTCGCTGGGTGTGCTGGATTGGGCTGGAAGAAGACAGAACACCTCCTGTAGATGCAGAAAATCCCAAAGAATCTACATTCAAACAGAATTAATGAGTGAATATATCAAAGTCACTGTAGATTGAAATACAAAATAATGAGTTTTATTTCTATACTAGCAGCAAATAAAAAATAAAGCTTTAACAAAAATGCCATTTCTAATAATACTGAAGCCCATTAAATATCTATAAATAAATCTAATGAGATATATCCAAGACTCTACTGCTAAAAATTACATAACTTTATTGAAAATAGTTTTTAAAAGACCAAATCAATTGGAAGACTCAATGTTGTAAACACATCAGTTTTTCAAAATTGAGTTGCCAATTCAAAGCAATCCCAATCAAAGCCCCACTAGAATTCTTGGTGGGAACTGAAAGCCTGATTCTAAAATTGTTATGCAAATGAGTAGCCAAAACAATCCTGAAGGAGGAGGAGAATGAGGAAAAGGAGGAAGTGGAAGAAGAAGAAAGCTGAAAGACTTACATTCCTCGATAGCAAACTTGCTATAAAACTGCAATGCTTAAGACAATATGGACACAAGTGGAAACAGATGAATGCACAGGACCCTGAAACAGACTCATATATATAAATGCTCCCTGATTCATGACAATGGTGCTTTGCAGAACAGGAAGAAACTGAAACTGAGAAAGCAGTTAGGTGTGGGGCACAGGCTTGCTCCTAAAAGGACTTTTAGGAATAAGAAACATCACTTCAGACTCAGACATTCATCTGAATGCCCTTCCCCCGTGCTCCTTAGTACCCTGTATATTTTTAAGTCTCTATACCTACCTAAATGTGAAAATCAACTCTTTATGTGTCTCCAGCCCAAGGACACAACGTGTTGCCTGTCACATAGTAGGCAAGGAACTGAACTAAGCATGAGAGGTCCAACACAGGCTGCTGGAAATCATCTCCAATAGGAGGATCTGCCGTGATTGTCAAGAACAAAAGCTCTTTAGAAGTAGTAGAGAGCAATGGCGCCTCAGAAATATGTGACCCTTTTTGTCATCTTTAAAAAGGGGGGTAAATACAGAGATTCCTCATCTTTCAAAACTCGCCAGGGTGGCAGGGATAGACTAACAATTTCCCACTAGTGAAGTTGGAAGATCACACATGCTATGCAGAGTTGGGGTCAGCCATGCAGAGGTAGATTGCCCTCAGAAGCCTAGTGGTAGACGTGACCAGGAACAGAGCTTGGATACTGGCCAATCAGTGAGCTTTTCCAACATTCAGCTTCAAACAGCCCAATATCCCAGGGGACCTGAGCACTTGTAGAAAATAAACAGAACATATAAAAACATACACAAATATAATCTCAGTAATATATCTGAATAATATATCTGGGTAATAAATCTCACAAATATAATAAATAAGTAGTCCATTCATTTTTGGTCTGTCATGGGCAACTGGGGAAAGTAGTAGATACATTTCTGAAACTCTGCCCAGTCTCCCACTTCTTTTCCTGAAAATTCTCCTCAACCCAAGAATGGATCCTAATGGTCATGTTTAAACTATGAGACCTATATCCCTGGCCACGGTGGATTGGTCCCATGGGCCAAGCTAAGTTAAACAGATTCTGTCTGCTAGGAATTGGAACTGGGACTTTGGCTCGTCTCTGGTGGCTGCGAAAAGGCCATATTCCAAAATGTGAAAGGAGAAGCAGAAAAGACTGGTCTGCAGAAAGAGAAAACAAAAGCAGACACTAGGAAGAAACGGAAACAAGAGACCATATGGCCTGACAGAGTGAGAATGAGACCAAAACACAGCCACCTGCCTTCAAACATTTCCAGCCCTGCCTAGTCCTTTGTGATGCCCCTTCACACTAACTGTCTTTGGATTCTACAAGATAGCCCTGGATCATATCCATGTGCGCCATACATTTCCCCTTTTCATTCAAGCTAGTGATATTTCTGCAACTGCTCCTTGCAAACAAAGGAAACCTAACTTTAAGAAGATGCCCAATATAAGTGCATGCACATTGGCTTTAATTTTCCTACAAATTTAAAGGTACGTTAAGAAAAAAAATTGAAGCGATTTTATGAGCCATTGTCTTTCTTCACTAATTGAAAGCCTTGAAAGTCAAAAGGAAGTGAGCCAATAGAGAGAGGCACTATTCAGTTTCTTTGAAGATATTTTGACATATGGAGCATATGGCTAAAGAGTATGTACACAGAGACATTTATGCCACTCAAATACAGGTATTCAAGGGCCTCAGATGTTCCTTTGCACTGTTTAGTGAACATCTTGAAGTATTCCAATTTGAAATGTATAATATAATGAGTTTTTAATTGTTGCATTTTTCTAGGTGACAAACAACTCTGCACACCAGTTGAATTATAAATTCAGATTGTGTTTCTCAAGCTCTTTCTCCCTCCATGTGCCCATTTCAAGTGAATTGTGATTTGTCTAATGTCTGTTTTTAGCTAATCCCTACCATCAAAAATAGAGAAACCCAAATGATTACAATTATGGCTCAATTTAAAAAGCTCAAGTCACAGTCACCATATTTAAAGCACTACTTTTACTCTCATGGTGTCCTCCTCCTGGGGTTCAGCTGCTCTTTTGGTTCTGGCCCATACTCCCATCAGTTTGTTGGCTCAGCACTTACTCTGGGAAGTTCATCAGATACAGATCTAGACCACAGGAAGAAAACACATTATGGTTTTATTCTGACATATATTCTACCAAAGCCTCAATCAACTGCAGAGTTTGACGGATTGCTCATTCAACTAAGGGAAAGATTTATCAAATTGTGATCTATGTTATGCTCAGCTTTACTGTGCATTAACTTCCAAGTGTGCATTCCTTGACCTCAATTTAATGGAGACAGAACGATGAAGCACAGCAGAGACAGCAACGTGGTTGTACAAAAGGACTGAGTTGTTAGCCAACAGTGGAGGCAATTTAGTGTATGACAAAGAGTAGCCCCTTCCACATGAGACAAACATGGGTCCCTCTCTCAGCTCTATCATCCCCTAGCTGTTTCACTGTGGTCACCTCACATCCTTGTAAGCCTTAGTTTACTCATCTGTAGAAAGGGAATAATAAAGGCACATACTGAGCAGTATTGTTATACAGATTAAATAAACTGACATATGTAGAGTAAGTGGTATAGAGGTTGGCGGAAGTTTTTCTGTACAAGACCAGATGGTAAATATTTTAGGGTTTGCAGGTGAGACAGTGTTTCCAGCAACTACTCAGTTCTGCTCTTGTAGCCAGAAAGCAGCCTCAGACGATACACAAATAAATGGGCGTGGCTATGCTCTAAAACTTCACTTCTGGACACTAAAATTTGAACTTCACATCATTTTCAGATGCCATGAAACATTATTTTTATTTTTTCAACCATTTAAAAATGTAAAAATGATTCTTAGCTTGCAACCTGTACAAAAATAGGCAGCAAACCTGCTCACAGCAAACCCTGAAAAATATCATCAGTATTGCCAATAACAATAACCGAAAACAGAAGAGGGATAATGTTACTGTCAAATAGATAAAGAGATGCTTTTTGATTAAATGTGTTACTTTTTTACTATAGTTGAAACTGTAGTTGGAGGGCAGATTAGAACAAGATGTTTGGATGGTGCCATGAGATGACAGAATACACAACTGCGAGGGTTCAAGAAGGAGCAGAGAGGCCCAGTCTTCCCACTGCAGCTTCCACTGTTGGCTAGTCCAATTGCATATGGCAGCCTAGACTTCCAAGTTTAGGTGGACCTACATAGCTAACATTCAGGATGTCAGACCGGTCACGACAAAAATAAGGGATCTATATGGATTTTAATTAAACATAGAGAGAAACAACCTATTCTACTTCACTTTTTCATCTATACAATAAATGGGTTTTACTGCTTTATCTTTAAAGACCTTTCTAGTTGGGGTGCCTGGGTGGCTCAGTCGGTTAAGCATCAACTTCGGCTCAGGTCATGATCCCACAGTTCGTGAGTTTGAGCCCCACGTCGGGCTCTGGGCTGACAGCTCAGAGCCTGGAGCCTGCCTTGGATTCTGTGTCCCTCTCTCTCACTGCCCCTCCTCCTTCTCTCTCTCAAAAACAAACATTAAAAATTAAAAAAAAAAAAAAAACTTTTCCAGTTCACTAGAGGGGTCAGAAAACTAAAAGTTTTATGGGCCACCAAAAAGTTCCTTTCCTATCTAAAGGCATGACGTGGATTTATGACTGCTTCTGAATTTTTTAAGACAGGTGAACCAAGTAACCAATTGAAACTTAAAGAAAACCACTTTTATAAGAGTTGTTCCATGTTGGATGACCACAGCTCATATTTGCAATTAACAACTGACAATTTTTCACCCAGAAAAGACCAAGCACCAGCTACCTATCCAAAATCATGTGCTTGGGGTTGGTTTTCAAGGTCTTAGACTCGTGTCTCATCACTCCATTGCTGACTGCCCTTTGAGACCAAGGGAATACAATTACAAGTCTGCCAACAGCTAAGGGTAAAATTATTATTTCTTTCTTTTGGAACAAGATCCTCAGTCCAATCTCTCCAGTTGAATGAGTGGAATCAAGAAAAGTCGGTAGATGGAGAAGAGGTGAAATTTAAATCCCACCACCTCAATATGGTATTAGTCAGTGAGTAATGCCAGATAATTGAGATAATATAGTTGAGATCCTGAAGAAGTAGAAAAGTTAATGAATATATTTGCAGAGTGTCTCTCAGGTAATATCCCAAAGTCAGGATGTTTACTTTGCTGATTTTTTTAAAGGAGTGATGATGTATAGAAAACTTAGAGGAAAAAAAAACTATGGGTTTTTATTTCGGTCCATATTCATTCTCTTTGAGCGTTAGTACCCCAAGCCCTAGACCATACCTCCATTGCTCCCTTATGGGAAGTTCATGTTGGTAACATTCATATAATCCTACCAGCTGGAAGCACTTTATGATCCGGAGAAACCTATTCACAAGTCGGCAACGTGGAGGTTCCCTTTGTCCATCCATACATGAATTCTGCTCCAATTAAATGTCAACTCATCATCCCACATTATTCACCACAGCTAATGTTTTGGGTGCTGTTGTCAAGAAAAACTGAAATAGTTTCTGCCCTTCTTATCTTTATAATATTTATGTGTAGGAGAGTGAAGGCCAAAAAGAAAGATTCTGTCATTGTCTAAAATCATAGGAGTTTTTATTTCTTGAAGATGAAGGTTTCGATGCTAATCCAAATCCTCATTAAATATTGACTTCTTGGTCTCCTTGCCTACATTTTGCATTTCAGTAACTTTCAAAGATACTTGTCATCTAAGAAGAAAAAGCTAGTAAGAAATATATGTCAGAAATACTCCGTGTAAAGTTAGAATCAAAATAACCTCCTTATATCTGATTTTTAAGAGACAGATGATTTCCACATAAAAAGATATCAGAAAAGGCTAATTCATTTAGAAGGAAAAACAGAAAACTTAAATAAATACATAGTAAATATAAGTTTGCCAAATACATTTATGGATTGCACTAGTTCACCAGATCAAGTATGAATTGGTTCTCTTGTTGTATCTTTAAAAGCATAAGCATAAAGCTGTGGTCCTGAAAAGTGTGGATAACGCAATGCATAACTTGTCAGACGCATGCCAGTATCCTTTACACCCACCAGGCAGCAGAGACACCAGAAAGTTCTACCTGCCCTAAAAATTATTTCTTTGCAAAAAAGGAAAAACAAGCAAACAAACAAATCAAAGTAAAACTAATACTGACAACCACTCTTACAGGTTGAAGTTATAAGAGAGCACTATAGGTGGTAGTTTGTATAGGCATACACAAACATTTATCCAACCACCGTCATATTCTCGAGCAAAGTTCAGGAAATTCAAAGTTCAAAGTAAATTATTAAAATAAAACATGAGCCATTAACCATACTCCTCCTCAGGTAGCCTGTTTTCCTTTTCATCACTGCTAAGTAAAACTAGTAGCCCACCCATTTCAGCCCCCCTACATAGACCCAGAGGTCTGCTGGTGATGCCTGGGAATGGACCATATGGAGGCATCTGAACAGCTTAATGCCAATGTTCCAATAAGAACTGGAAACTGATTAGTTCCCTCATGACCTTTGACTCTAGCTGTCGACTTCCAGCCCTCTCATACATCCCCCTTCCTCCCTCACATCCCCCCTTCATGTACCATTACCACCCCAGATGGGAACCCCCCAGTCAGCCTTTCCTGCCGTCTTTCTCTTATTCTCCTCCCCACATTTAGTGTTCAAGGGATTCTGATTTCAGTTTTATACGTTTCATTCTCCCTGGCAGGTGTCTTCTGGTACCACAGCTCCAACCATCACTTGTGTTTGTTTGACCATACCTATATCTACAGCAAGTCATAGCTGAAGGGTTGCCTCGAGCTGCACTATTTCCAATACCAAAATGTCCTGTTTCTTTTGTGAATTTTGAATTATTAAAATAATATACTTCTCCCCTGCACTCCAGACTGGTATTTCCAATATCTCCATCTGGATGTTTCCACCGCTAACCCAACATGGCCAAATATAATGAATACACTTCTTTCCCCTTCTCCCAAACCTCCTTCTCATCCTCAGTTTCCAATCTTGTTTAATGGCAACTCAAAACATCTGGCTACACTGAACTAAGGGATCTCCTCCTCTTCCTCTCAACGAAAGCTGTCTCAAATTTACCTCTCCCTCTCCTTTCCCACTGCCACTGCCTCTATGGTGTGCTTTTATCATAGCCAAAACTAGTCTTCCCACATTCTGAGCTTTGTTTCCATAATTCAGAACTGACGATGTCCCTTTATCACCGTCTTGTTGCCTCAACCATCTAGGCTTTCCTGTTGCCATGGGATAATTCTAAACACCTCATCTACCCCTGTATCTTCATTAACATCCCTCCTGCTACCTTGGATGCTCTCTAGGACTGCTGAAATCCCTACTTCCATCAATGTTTAACTCAAATGTCACCAACTTTGAAAAACCAAATGGTATCCATGCATCATTGAGTTATTCTTTTACACTGACTCTTGTACTCACTTGATACGCTAAATATTTCTAGTCAGCCTTTACTACAATGTACTCTGATTGTTTTTCTTCATGTGTATCTCCTTTACAAGCCCTGAGGTCCCTAAAGCTAGAGGGAAAACAACCAACACAGTGTGGGGCAGAGAATGTACTCAACAATTGTCTGATCAGTCAATGAATGAAAACAGAAACTCCTTTCTGTTCCACTTTTCCTTTCTCCTGAATTTCATTTGTGATATCCCTAGAAAATGTAGTATCCTCCACTGAGATGTACATAATTGTTGAATTAGTAGGACACCTCAACATATACAACATTAGAACCAAATATTCCATACAGTTCTTGTAATTTACAAGGTCATTAGAGTCTCAAGAAATGGGAATAAACAGACACTCCTAATTACTAGTCTTTGCTAACATTTAAGGTGCCTGCAACCCCCATCATCTTCCATATTTCTTTAAGTTGCATCTCCAAGAATCCCAGACTTAGCAGGGGGCTAAGCACAGCTGACCACCTGCACCTTGGTGGTGAGGTTTAGTCATGCAGGTTTCTGAAGCTTTCCTCACAGGTTGTTTTAAAATCAACAACGATGGTGACAGTGCGTTACAGAGAGACACTGCCTTGTCCCTGCAATTGCACATGTGAGGCTTGGACAAGTGTGCAAGGCAAGTGGCCCCATAGCTGCTGTGTGCACGCACAAACAGAAACCCATCGGGAAAGTGAAAAAGACTCTGAAGCCCCAATGTCAGCACAGGGGTAGAAAAAGTTTCAGAGCTGTGCTAACAGCAACTTGGTACCACTGTGAAGGAAAAAAATCCTAAGAAGTAATTTTTGCTGCCAGAGCTAAGAGAAACATGAATCAAATGTTCCTGCCGAGATGTACGAAAAGCTCCATCATCCCATCATGCTGGGAAACAAAAGGTTCCAATGCTGGAAACCGCATCAGCTGGATCCACTGGATACAAGTTAAAGGACCACAAAATGATGATCACGCAGCACGTGCCCACGGAAACAGAACTGGATGCTCTTATGTTCTAGCACAGACCCTTGTATGTGACCTTGCACTAAGAGCCTAAGAGAAGAAAAGAAATAATAATAGAATTTTAATGCCTCTGTGCTTCAAAAAGAGTAATTTAAGCCAGATTTTCTCTTTTTGGTGTAAAGGCAGGACACAGCAGGATCGGGAACACACCAGTATGCTGATTGCTAGAGAACAAGCTGTGTTAGTGAAAGAAAAAGGGCTATTAATAGTTTCTAGATGCAGATAGGTGAAATGAACACATCTGAAATCGACTCCTGTTAGAAAGAAGGAAAGCACTAAAGCAAAACCATTCCTTAAGTTACATCTGCTGCTATCTGCTTTGCACACCCAATAAAATCTTCTTAACAGTTTTCAAGGGACCAGAAACTAACACTTGCCTCATAAGGAAATCTTCTAATAGGGTAATGGAAGGTTGTGCCTTGTATGGGCTGTACAGTGAAGAGTTTACCAACCTGAGTCTTGGTTCCACTGACAGCTTTTGGAAATGGAAACAGCTGAAGCCCTTTGACAAGGGAGGTGATGCTAAGGCAGGAGTGAGTTTCAGGCATGAGTGAGTGGGGCTTCTTCTGCTCTCAGGTGGCTTACCATCTAGCCGAACCACAACAGCCTCAACTAATGTATAAGTGAGTCAGACAATAACACAAACTGGAAAAAAAATGTATGCAATTATGTAGAAGAATTAATAACACCAGGTGCTCAGGAAAGAGACCAAGCCAAGCCAGGATGGGGACCTGATTGAGAGGAGTTCAAACAGGAGGTGTGGTGAGTGGGGCAGAGTTCCAGCTGACCCCAGAAAGAGAGTTAAGAGGAACTATGAAATGAGCCACAGGATGAGGGCAGGATTGCCAGATAAAATACAGGGCACCCATTTTATCCATTTTGGAGTATAAGTATATCCTAAATATTGCATGGAACATACTTATACAGAAAAACAATAGTCTTTGTTTGTCTGAAATTCAAATGTAACAGGGCATCTTATATTTTGTTTGCTAAACCTGGAAACCCTAAAGGAGGGAAATGAAGCCTTAGTGGGAAACAGGGCCTTAACTGAGAGAATAAGAATGGACAACCAGATTCATAACATCCAAATGAAGTGGGTTCCTAGAGGAGAGAAGAGTATTACGTTGTCATAGGAGAAGAACTCTCCTAAAAGCATGGACGCGGGCTGTCTTGCCAGGTTGCCACAGGTTCTACCCAAGGAGAGACGACTGAGGTCTGAACAGAGCTGGAAGACAAAGGAAAGTGGCTGGGAACAGAATCCTGGGAGGGGAGAAGTTCAGATTGTTGTCAGGGCTTGCTGCTCATGGTGATGAGGATGGAAGGGGCGACTAGTCCAGCCTGAAGAGAAACCCTGAGTAACGTGGGAAATCAAAGCTGAATTCCGTGACATACCCAACATATGGTCATCTGGCAAGATTGGTTCTCTTGGCAAATTGGAGGGAGGGACAGACAGACAGAGAGTGAGAGAGGAATGGACTCATTTTCCATCGGCACATTTCTTGGAAATAGAACCAAAGAGGATTAGATCCTTATGTCTGTTATCTGGTACTTCTAAAGCATGAGAAAATGAGGCACCTCTTTAATGCTTGGAGAAGAAACGATAAGCCCAATAGAACAAAAAATCAAGTTCAGTCTAAGTAAGTACACCTAAAGAGATAAGACAATTCATTTACTCTAAAAAAGTAAAAAAAAAAAAAAAAATACTAGGTCATTCATTTCTTCATTCACTCAACACCTCCAAGCACTTACTATGTTCCAGGCACTGTGCATCAGTAAACAACAAAAATATTAGAGTCAAGTAACATCACTAAAGCTACAGGTGACTCAACACCTTTAGAAGATGTAACCAACACTTTACAGAGAAGCTATGAAATTTAAAAGTACCTTGATTTTCCGGGCTTCAAGCTGTATTACAAAACTGTAGTCATCAAGACAGTATGGTACTGGCACAAAAAGAGACACATCGATCAATGGAACAGAATAGAGAACCCAGAAATGGACCCACAAATGTATGGATAACTAATCTTCAACAAAGCAGGAAAGAATATACAATGGGTCTGTTCAGCAAATGGTGCTGGGAAAACTGGACCACAACATGCAGAAGAATGAAAATGGACCACTTTCTTACACCATACACAAAAATAAATTCCAAATAGATGAAAGACCTAAATGTGAGGCAGGAAACCATCAAAATCCTACAGGAGAAAACAGGCAGCAACCTCTTTGACCTGGGCCATAGCAACTTCTTACTAGACATGTCTCCAGAGGAAAGGGAAACGAAAGCAAAAATGAACTACTGGGACCTCTTCAAGATAAAAAGCTTCTGCAGGGCAAGGGAAACAATCAGCAAAACTAAAAGGCAACTGATGGAATGGCAGAAGATATTTTCAAATGACATATGAGATAAAAGGTAGTATCCAAAATCTATAAAGAATTTATCAAACTCAACACCCAAATAAACAAATAATCCAGTGAAGAAATGGGCAGAAGACATGAACAGACACCAAAGAAGACATCCAGATGGCTAACAGACAGAAGAAAAGATGCTCAACATCCCTCATCATCGGGGAAATACAAATCAAAACCACAATGAGATACCACCTCACACCTGCCAAAATGGCTAAAATTAACAACTCAGGAAACAATAGATGTTGAACTCTTTTGCACTATTGGTGGCAATGCAAACTGGTGCAGCCACTCTGGAAAACAGTATGGAGGTTCCTCAAAAAATAAAAATAGAACTACCCTATGACCCAGCAATTGCACTACTAGGTATTTATCTGAAGGATACAAAAATGCTGATTCAAAGGGGCACATGCACCCCAATGTTTATAGCAATGCTATCAAAAATAGCCAAATTATGGAAAGAGCCTAAATGTCCATCAACTGATGAATGGATAAAGAAGCTGTAGTATACACACACACACACACACACACACACACACACACACACACACACAGGAATATTACTCAGCAATCAAAAAGAATGAAATCTTGCCATTTGCAACAATGTGGGTGGAACTATGGTGTATTATGCTAAGTGAAGAAAGTCAGTCAAAAAGATAAATATCATATGATTTCACTCATATGTGGAACTTAAGAAACAAAACAGATGTGGGGCTCCTGGGTGGCCCAGTTGGTTGAACATCTAACTTCGGCTCAGGTCATGATCTCATGGTTTGTAGGTTTGAGCCCACGTTGGGCTCTGTGCTGACAGCTCAGAGCCTGGAGCCTGTTTCAGAGTCTATGTCTCCGTTTCTCCACCCCTCCCACACGTGCTCTCTCTCTCTCTCTCAAAAATAAATACACATTTAAAAAAAATTGTTTTAACTAAAAAAAAAAAAGGAAAACAGATGAACATAGGGGAAAGGAAGGAAAAATAAGATAAAAATAGGGAGGGAAGCAAACCATAAGAGACTCTTAAATACAGAGAATAAACTGAGGGTTGCTGGAGGGAAACTGGGTGGGGGGATGGGCTAAATGGGTGATAGGCATTATGGAGGGCACTTGTTGGGATGAGCACTGGGTGGGATATGTAAGTGATGAATCACTAAATTCTACTCCTGAAACCAATACTACACTATATGTTAAGTAACTCGGATTTAGATCAATAAAAGAAATAAAAATAATTTTTCAAAAAGCACCTTGATTGCAATCATCCTCATATAATACAAGAATAATGGGGAAGACTGTAGTAAATGCCTACCAGAAAAGACTACAGTGTAATATGGAGCAAAATCTTTCTAAAATTCAGGTAAAATTAACATAATTCCCAAATTAACATAACATTAGGTGTTATTTTTCCTTCTCAATATTTATTATTTCAACTGCTTATTTCTCCTGTAAATCTTTTACTAAATGAAGCTAAAATATAATTCAGAACCTCTGAAAACCTGTCCCTATCATAAGAAAATATTTTAATAAATTATCTGAATATTCTACACATTAAAAGAAAAATCAGTGACAGACACCACACAAGTATTCAAAAGATTTACATAGATAAAACCTTAAAACTGCTCCTGTGTGTGTGTGTGTGTGTGTGTGTGTGTGTGTGCACGCGCGTGTATAGCCATAAGCAATTCAAAGTACCAACTAGGGAGTACTCCAAATATAGCAGATGAAGATAAGAGAATCTTATATACCATGTAGAAAAATGGACAAAAGACATGAAAAGATAATTCCCAGGAAAAAAAAAGAAAAATGCTAATGAAAACAGAAAATAGTTAACTTCTCTAGCTTGACAAGGAAATCCTAATTAGATCAACAATTAGCTAACATTTTCACCTATCAAATTAGCTATTATTTTTTAATTAAATATTCAACATTAATGAGGATAGTTTGTGAACATCAGGTACTCTCCTATTGTAGAAATTGGTAAAAAAACCTTTCTAGAAAATAATGTAGCAGTATATGTCAAAGACCTTAAAAATGATCATATTCTTCCACCTAGGAATTACATTTGTAGGAATCTGTAAGATTCCTACAGGAATCATCAGATATATTATCAAAGATTTATTTATGAATAAAAACATCACACTATTATTCCTGGTAAAAAAAAAAGGAAAGCATATAAATTTTTATTAATAGGATAATTACAATGGAATACTTGACAGTCATTAAAAGTGCGTCTAAAACAATTTAAATGATCCTTGAAAATAACTTATACAACATTAAGTTTTTCAAAGTAGCACACAAAACTAAATTTATATATCTATACATAGTATTATCACACTTTTATATACATAAAAAGAGTAGAAGGAAATAAACCAAAATATCAACTATGATTAATCATGTTATGAGATTATGAGTAATTCTTGTTTCCTTTTAAATTTTTTCTTATATTTTCTGAGGTTTCTACAATAAATATGTACTTCTTTGGCAATCAGGGGAAAAACGAGAACTAGCTTGAGCTAAAAAGCTTTGTTTTACTATAACAAGGAAAGCAGAAATATGAATTAATCCAAGGATATGAACAATGCTTGGACCCATACACCCTGGTATTTATTTAAATACTTGTATTTATAGGTTTATATTTATTGATTGCTGTAAGTCCTGATACTCTTTTATTTATTGTCATGTCAACAATCCAATTAAAAATTAACAAGAATTAAACTGAACAAAAAAAAACAGAATCTTTACTCCCTAAATCAATTTTCCCCTCAAAACTGGGTTTGCCATCTATCTGACAAGTATGCGATATGTCGCATTTTTTTCAACCTAAGATTTGTAAAATTTCAAATTATTCTGCTAAAAGAAAAGGAAACCAATTAGCAGTTTTCTTGTGGCCAAGGTTTCTCCAGTTTGACCATAAGAGATTTAAGGAAATTTATTCCGATACCACTTTAGGCATGAATACAAATTAGCGCCCTCTTGTGAGCATGGGATGAAATTTAAAAATATATATATTTGGAGCTGAAAAAGATTTCAGTGTATTATTTACCATGGGAGAAAACACACAATTGTGCTTACTAGACAGATACCACACTTCTCAGAGTAAAATCCCAGAATTCCTGATTATTTAGGCTTTCAACATACAATGCATTTGTATAGAAAAGTGCCTGACATTCAACAGAGTTAGCTTGTCTTAAAATTCATGAGAAGCAACTGGAATGTTCTCCTGTACTGTTGCCACTGCTTGTGAGGATCATCACACAGCAGCACATGAGAATCTCTTTTGAGGCAAATACACTCAATTGTGCTCACATGTAAGAATTTCCCAAGAAGGAGTCAAGCCCTTCTAAAGTGAGAGAAGATAGTCGCTTTTGTAAATTCTTAATTTAAAGAGCAATAAATCATTGCTCTAAAAATAAACATGTTAAAAACAATTTATTAGGCTGGAACACAATCAAATTAGAGACCACTTAGCCTAGGGTCTATGACATGCTCAGCACAGAACAAAGCATCTGTAGGACAGAAAACATTCCCCTTTACATTGAAATGATACCATGTACTAGAAAAGAGAACATTTCCCATCACTCTAATCTGGGAATTATTTATTGCCGTCTTACTAAAGAACTATCACATCTGGCTGACAGACTGAGATACGCAATTAGTTCTATCACATCAAAGGGGAAGATCATATTAAAATGAAAAGAATTTCTCAAGACTCTAGATCCTATACCTGTACTTCAACAACACCGCCAGACTTTTCCTGGGATGCTACCTGCCAATCCCAGATCAAAGCTTAACTGACATTCCCAATTAGAGGGCTCTAAATTCAAGAAAGGCACTTATAATGTAGCTAACACTAATCAAACTTTCTGGTTTTGTCAAGTAACCTCAGAGTGTGGACTGGGGCTCTTGGGAGTCCCTACGATCCTTTCAGGAGGTCCACCCGGTCAAACGTATTTTCAGAATCACACTAAAACGTTATTTGCCTTTTTCATTCCCAGTCTCTTAAAAGTACCCAGCACAAATGTTGCAACAGAATGATGCAGAAGCAGGTATGTGAATCTACCTGTCTTCTATTAAGCCAGACATGAAAGAGATTTGTAAGCATGTCAGGCAACACCACTGTACTCACCGAATTTTTGTTTCTTTTGGAAGCTACAACTATTTTCCGTAAAAATATGCTATTTATACCAACCCACAATGGGCTTATTTTTGTTATTTCGGACAATACATAAATATTATTAATTTCTAATATGATAAATACGATACAGTACATATAAGCAAAAGCTCTTTGGGTCCTCAATAATTTTAAAAAGTATAAAGAGTCTTAGACCAAAATTCTTGAGAACAGCTGTCAAAGACCTTTGTTTTGCTTCAGCATTAAAAAGTTATATTAATGTTGAACATCTTTTTGGATTTTCACAATCAAAGCTACAGAGTTGAAAGTCATTTTTGTTTGCCTTTATGCTACTCAGAATCCAAATTAAATTTCGCCTACTGCAGAACAAAGGAATAAGAAATTTTCAAATATCACGCATGCATCCATTCAGTAAAAATTTACTGAGTACCTATGTTTTTGGTGTTCTGAGGCCAATTCCAATGTGCAGTAGGGGTTGGGGGGAGTCCCCACACATAACAACTAAGCAATACTCTGACACCAGCAGGGTGTCCAAGAATTCAACTCAATTCTGACACTAACCTACCTAGAGACAGCATCAGATTCCACAGGTTAAAGACTCAGTGCTACAAGACTGCCCTCCACCATACACATGCACACACTTCAGACATCAGTCACAAGTTCAGGTTATTATCTATTCTTCTGACCAGCTGGCTATAAATCAGAGAGGTTTCTACGATCTCGTCCTTGGGTTTGCTTAATTTGCTAGAGCAGCTCACAGAACTCAGAGAAACATTTTTCTTACTAGATTACTGGTTTGTTATAAAAGGATATAAGTCAGGAACAGCCCGGTGGAACAGCTGCATAGGGCAAGATATGGGGAAAGATACAGAGCTTCCAGCTCTCGGAGTGTCATTCTTGCTGACTGCCCACACATTCGCCAAAGCAAAGCTCTCCAAACCCATCTTTTGAGGTTTTCATGGAGCCTTCCGTAAAAGGCATGATTGATTAACTCATTAGCCATGACTGATTAACTCACTAGCCATTGGTGATTGAACTCAACCGCCAGCCCCTCTCACCTTCCCCAGTGTTGGGGTGGGGGGCTGAAAGTTCCAGCCCTCTAATCACATGGTGACTCACCTTAGGTGTGTTCAAAAGTCACTTCATTAACATAACAAGAGACACCTTTATCACTTTCTTAGGAAATTCCAGGGTTTTTAGGAGCTCTGTGTCAGATATTTAATTTATAATATTTCTAATTATAAATCCCAGTATCACAATGTATCATGTGCAAATACAACTATGTTTGGTAAATTGCTAGTCTGAGTGAATAAAATGATATCCTAACAGCCTGAAAAAAAAATATGTGGCTGCTTCTAAATAGTAAGACTTAGCATTCATTAAGTACATGCATGTACTAGACACAGTTCTAAGACCTTATTGGCATAACTAACTTACTCCTAATAAGGGCTCTATGTATTATTATTATTCCTATTTTTACAGATGAGGAAACTGGGATGTAGAGAGATTAAGCACTTTGTTCAAAGTTCTAGATCTGATAGTGACAGAGCCAGGACTTAAACTAGCAGAATCGGTGCACATAACCTCCACGGTATAACTGGAACATCCAGCAAGGTCTTACAACTGGATATACAAACCAGCTGCACATGACAAAGTAAAATCCAAAGCGACATCAAGATTTGCTGGAGTCAGTTTATCTTATTAGAGCCGGAAGAAATCATCACTTCAAGTTTACCATTTATTCCTGGATTTCGTACATTGATTGAAACTTTTGGTCATCCTTAACTTGTTCACATTTATGAACGTGAAGAAATGGCCACTAATCCTAAACCATAGGTTCTATAAAACAAGTCTTGACTTTGAAATGTGGACAGAGGCCAGACAATATACCATCAGCAAACCATCTCTGAATAAAATAATGTCTGCACATTCAGTGATATCCAATGTTAGATACTTACATACATACATACCTCAGCTGTTATGAACTGAATTGTGTCTTTCCCCACCCCCAAAGTTCACATGTTAAAGTCTTAACCCTCAGGACACCTACGAATCTAACTGTATTTGGAGGTAGGGCTTTTAAAGAGGTAAGTCAAGTTAAATGATGTCATATGCGAGGTTGGCCCTAGCCCAGTATGACCTTACAAAAAGAGAGACACCAAGGATGTACACACATAAAGAAAAGATCCTGTGACGACATTCCCAGGAGGCAGCCATCTGCAAACCAAGGAGAAGATATCAAACCTGCCAGAACCTTGGTCTTGAACTTCTAGCCTCCAGAACTACAAGAAAATAAATTTCTGTTATTTAAGCCACCCAGTCTGTGGTATTTTGTTATGGCTGCCCTGGCAGACTAATACATCAGCCTATCTCTCTCACATTACTGCATTTTGTTTTAATTCCACAGTTTTGACATCCATCATTCCACACTGAGGATCTAGGTATAGGTGGTCCTGCCGTGGATGCCAGCTAGAATTATAGGTTGTGGTCAAGCTCTCTTGTCCTCAAGTTGTTGACAAGGAAAAACTAGAGGAAAAAAAGACTAACCTACAGAACACTACTGAAAAAGTTCATACACAAATTTAAGGTCATACATGTCTGTTATACTCTAGACTGTTATAAGAAGGTGGTGTCGTGAAAGAAGGTACTTTATGACCTGTTGTGAAGGGCAATGAGGCTATACCTGGCACCTCAAAGAGCTGTCACATGCTAGTTCCTTCCATCATTACAGTCAGGAGACCTCCTGACAGAAACAGCATTTTAGAGACAGGGCATCATACAGGTTCAAGTTTAGACACTGCAGTTAGCAGAGTCACTAGCAAGACAGAAGACATTGTCCAATATACTACTCATTCAATCCACTGCTTACACTAACTTCAGCTTCAAAGAGTAAGTATAAGGCACAAAATTCAGACAGAATCACTAAAGATTCATGAACTTGCTAAACATGTAAAGTGTCCTTACAAGGTAAAAAAAAAAAAAAAAAAAAAAAAAAAAAAAAAAAAAAAAAAGACACTGATTTGTAGCCGTGAAGCCTGATTATCCTTTTAACTGTTAGAATACCAATTAGCTCAACTTTTCTGTGAAGCAATTTAGCAATCAGTATCCAAAGTCCTAAAAATGTCTCTTTTGGCAGGAGTTTCACGTCCAGGAATCTATCCTAAAAGAATGATCAGGATTGCCTACAGATTTATGTACACAATATTAACAGTTACATGCATTGTGAAAATGAGAAAAATATACCAAAAAGTTAGAAATGTTTTCCTCTGAGTTTTGAAATTGAGGATGATTTAATTTTTATACTTTTTGTTATAGTTCAAAAGTTCCACAAAGGCTATATATTACTTTCATGAATCAGCAAAAAGAAAAAGATATAAATGTTTTCTTTTTTACAAGATTAACCATGTCGCTGGAATTTTGATCACAAACTGGGCAAATTTTCTGGGTATCTTCATGTCTCAGTTTGTCCTTTCACAAAATAAGGACATAAAGAATATATTTTTGTTTAAACAAAGTTATTTCATCCTACAGGTGAAAATTCTGAACTATATTACAGAGAAATTTATTGTGAAAGTATGAACATGTTTTATAATGAAAGTACCTGTTTCTCACTTCAGAAAGACTGTCTTTCTCTGTTTATGTCAGCTGAAATACATCCATCTGACACTAAGAGACTCATGAAAGAGATACTCTTGTACTGAAATTATGAAATCACTTTTAGTCAATAAAAAACATTTCCTGGGCTACACAGGCTTCTCCATATAAAAGGCTTCTCACCTAATCCCTCTCTGGAGGAAAATGGGTAGTTGGTGGGCTTATATTCATTGTACAACAGAATGAAGGGAAAAAGAGATTAATAGACAAGCAGGCATCAGTGCTGCCAGAATAAATTGTCTGTGAGCAGAGTTATTTCCCCAAACAGTTGTTCTCAAACTTCTACGTGCATCAGAGCCATCTGGAGAGCCCTCTACAAATTCAGGCCTTTGAATGTCGCCATACAGAATCAGAATCTCAGGAGACCAGGAATAGTAGGTTTAGCGAGTGTTTAGATGTTTCTGATCAAGTAGACTGTGGGCCACATTTTTCAAAAGTCTTTTAAAAGGCAAATATTAGATTTCTGGTTTACCACTGCCAATCCAAATCTCACTAGATTTACAAAAATAAGCAATATGTACTTCACTAGTTATTTTGTTACATAATTTTCCTTAAGGTAGTTGAAATGAAATATTTGCAGTTTTGGCATCCCCCAAATCTTCTTTCCAGCATGTTTTTACCTCTCTCCAATTTCTTTTCTATCCCTCACTGTTACTTTTGGATTAACCCAAAAGTGATCTTAATGATGACACTCTTTTCACTTAAATTTACCCAAAATTTTATGATTCCCAGTACTACCAAATAATATAACTTATTTTCAGACAAATAATGGATAAAATTCAGCCCTACTACGAAAGACTATTCTTAGGGAGAAAGCCAACATCAGCTAATTGGGAGAGACTTCTTATTTTTACAAATTAAAACAAGGTCCTCATTTTCCTTAGGAAAATAGGAATATGATTTAGAGGAGGCATGAAAGAGTGAACGGGTCCTGTCTGAAGTACATGCACACACAAATGCATTTCTGTTGTACTCTAAGCAAACAAGAAAGGTCCACTAGGGTGGAGAACCCAAGTGCAATTCAAACAAACACATGATATTGAATGACTGCCAAAATGTATGTTAATCTCTCTGCCAGTTATTTCAGAAAAGAAATAAAATAGTACTCTGGGAGGATATTTAACATCTTCCTTCTTTATAATATTTCATTATTTCTCTTACACACATGCACATACACACATACACATACACATCCATTTGTCTATCATGATAACTAGGAATTTAAAGGATGAAAAATAAAAGATTTTGAAATACAAATATTGATTTTTAAAATTTTGTTCATATTGGGTTGAAAGGGCTCCCCTCAACTACCCTTAGCTCTTTTCTTTGCATGAGCTTAAGGCAACTAAACTTTCGGTACCAACATCCATCCAGGAGCAGATTTATTGAGCTAACTTTCATTAATGTACTCATCGCATAAGATTGCCTGGCTCATCTTTCTGCTCTCAGTGTCTTGTTTATTTAAATGAACATTAGCAGTCATTAACACTCAGAACTTCCTGAAAACCCATCAATTAGTTTGGGAGACAAGAGTAAACAGTGGCATAATGTGTTGATTTGTCAAATTCAACAAACATTATCTTGAGGTGTTAAGAGTCCCCCACAAAAGCCAAAGCAATAGCTAAATACACCATAAAATGGATGAGAAGTGTCAGTAGAAATAATCTACTAACTTCCAAGTTATTGATAGACAATAACAGTAGCATTTATGGTGATGATTTAAATTCATAACACAGTCTCTTCAGTGGAGTTTTGATTGCACCATCCTGCTTATTCCTGTAGAACGCTTTGTGGAAATACTTTCTAGGTTTTCTTCTGTGGTCTCAAAATAGATTTTTGATATTTTCAATTATTTCTGACACTTTCCATCCCTTTTTCCAGTTCTTTTCCTACGTTTCACAGCTTTTCCTTCCATTTTCTTCAGCTCGTTCTGCCATGTGCTCTAGTGATTTCTTATCTTGTACCTTTCATATGTTCAGCTATTTGGATGATGTGGGGGCAAAGTGAAATCCTCAAAAATATTCAGCATTAACTATTTGTATTTCCAATGAATAAAATTTTAAGTGGGCTTCTTCCTGTCTTCTCAGAATCTAAAACATCTCCAAGCTGAAACAAACCAGAAATGTTAATTTTTAAAGAGAAGCATCAGTGGCACTGGGGCCAGCAGAAACCACCTCACCCTACTGTTATGGGCTGGATTGTGTCTCCTCAGAATTCCTGTGTTGAAGTCCTAACTCCTAATACCTCAGAATGTCACTGTGTTTGGAGATAGGACCTATAAAGAGGTAATTGAATTAAAGTGAGGTCACTGGGGTAGGCTGTAATCCAATATGGTTGGTGAGGAAATCTGGAAGAAGAAACCCAACCTGCTGACACCTGATCTCAGAGTTCCATCCTCCAGAAAGAAAATAAATTTTTGTTATTTAAGCCACCCAGTCTATGGGATTTCATTATGGCAGCCGTAGCAAACTACTATACCTACACACCATCTAAACCCCAACTGTGGGAAGGGAATAATAGGAGGCTGGGGCTGAGTGCAGACAGCAGGGCTCATGGTGGAGGATCCCACGGTGGGGGGGGGGGGGGGGGGGGAGTGGGCAACAGGGACGGGAAGGCTGCTTCTCTAATAGAAGTAGGGGGGCGCCTGGGTGGCGCAGTCGGTTAAGCGTCCGACTTCAGCCAGTTTACGATCTCGCAGTCCGGGAGTTCGAGCCCCGTGTCAGGCTCTGGGCTGATGGCTCCGAGCCTGGAGCCTGTTTCCGATTCTGTGTCTCCCTCTCTCTCTGCCCCTCCCCCGTTCATGCTCTGTCTCTCTCTGTCCCAAAAATAAAAAATAAACATTGAAAAAAAAAATTTTAAAAAAAAGAAGTAGGAAGGCTGGGCCGCCTGGGTGGCTCAGGCATCTGACTTCAGCTCAGGTCATGATCTCATGGTTTGTGAGTTTGAGCCTGTGTTAGGCTCTGCACTGGCAGTTTGGAACCTGCTTGGGATTCTCTCTCTCTCTCTCTCTGCTCCTCTCCTGTGTGTGTGCACATGCTCTTTCTCAAAATAAATAAATTAAAAACAAAATACAAACCATGAGATGCATTCAAAAAGATGGTTATATCCAAGACTGGAAACCAATATTTGGTTCCCCAGTTGGATTTCTGCTCTGGCAAGCAGCCTTGCCTATTTCTGCCTATCTGAGCAGAGTTTATGAGAACAGGAGAGAGATGGCAAAGCTGACAAAAGGCTTGTACGGGGGCTTACAGTTTGCTCCCAGCATCTGGCGCAACAAGACCTTGTGAACTGTCTGTGGGTTGCGTGACCTTCATTGGAGGCTGCCTGTCTTGCACCATATTGCTGGCACCGCAGCACAGAGGCTGTGGGGCAAGCAGCTGGTGACTGGAGTGAGTGGGGAGAAGCTGGTCAAGCCAGAGCCTAAACCTGCACCTCAGGGAAACAAGGGGACAACTCCAGTGGCTCGTGACTATCAGCCCGTCAAGCCAAAGAAAGAGCAAAAGTGGGGACATGGGCCCCACTCGGCTACATGATAAAACATCACCCTCTCTCCCTATCGCCTCCTTGCACTCGACACTGGAGGAGCTCACCTAGAAGACAGAAGAACAGGTGTGTAAATAGGAGATGAGGGCCCAACCCTCCTCACCTCCAAGCTTGTTAGGGCACAAGCGGAGAGTGAACTGGAGGAGAGGAAGTTCCGAATCAGAATCATGTTTTAATAGCCTTCTTTTCCCTCTAAAATGTTAGGTAGTACACATAATTATTTTAAGATGCAAAATAAGGTAAGATTAATTTTATCCTTAGAATGTTTGTTTTAAATCATAGCATTTTTGCAATATTTGATATTCTAAGGCCAGGATTAGAATCACAGACTCCCTAAAACCACAAGGACCTCCTAAAAGTGATATGCAACCAAAAACAATGAAAACAGTTATGATTTGCTAACTATTTACCACTTTTCAGAATTTAGGGTGTTAAGAGCTTTGCATACATTGTCTCGTTAATCTTTACCACAACCCTAGGAGGTAAATTCTGTTATGCTCCTTTTACAGATCAGCAGTGATATCATTTCGTTAATAAACCAATTATTAAATATTCAGAAGTTGTGCAAGACTCTGAGCCACAACCCTTGATAACCTTCTATAGCCTTAGTGGAAGTAGTTATGCCACAGAAGTTGGCAAAAGCTGCAAGTCAGAGGTTTTCCCTCTTTCCATCCTCCCCTCCACCCATGCCCCAGAGCCAACTTATCAGCATAACACAGCAGAGGAAACTGAGGCTCCGAGAGTTTAAGATATTGTCCAGATCACATTGCCAGGAAATGGTGGAGCCCAGTTTTGAGCCCAGGTGTCTCGGGGGCCCCAGCACAGGCTCTCTCATGCTTGTGCCCGCCACGTATACATCAGTGCTTTCCAGAATGACGAAAAGTGGGCAGAGCCGCCGAATACAGTTAAAGAGTGCCCCGGCTAATCTGCATTTGTCAAAATTTCCTTACATTATCCTCTGAAGACCCTTTCTTTGATCACTCAGGAACGCCCAATGTGGAACAGCTAATGGGAGCTGGCAGGCCCTCAGGGAAGTCCAGGCCTGTCGGTGGGAGAGGAGTGGTGGGCGTTAACATCTTCCTTGCTTTGTTGCCCTTTTCATCTGAGCTTTGTTTGCAGAGAAAGAGAGCAGCATCTGCTCTCCCAGCCAGCAGATGATTATACGATACCCCACGGTTTTGTATCAAAGACGAGTGAATCTTAAAACCTTTTGTGTGTTTGTGTGTGTGATGGTGTTCAAGGTCCTGCATTTTTAAAAAGCAAGGAGGGGGTCATTTCAAAATATTAACATGCTGAAAGATCTACAGAAACAATGGGGACTTTTAGTAAGTAAAGAAAAAAGTAAGTAATTCTCATTGTCTTACAAAAACATTACACCTGGGCTCCGTTTTTCTGTATTGAAATGCTGGGGGAATATTTCATGAGCTGTGCGGCTTCCTCACCCAAACACAGGGGCGAAGAATGGAGATCGGTAGATGGGATGGGAAAGTGAGGCCCCTGCCTGTCTTACCTCTCGTCCGTGGCTACATGCTGGCCTGGCAATGGATTAATCCTGAACTCTAAAGAAATATATATCAAGGACCTCAAACCTCTAGATGGAAACTGAGTGATTCAGTCCATAATATAAGTGTCAGTAAACATCCAGATGTTAGAAACATAACCACAGCATCCTCAATAGTATCATCAGACACAGGTCCTCACACACCTGAGTAACAGCCACTACAGGCATTTATTTCATTTGCAAGTTGTGTTCTGCCATCACTGCCTTATCTTACACTGGCCGAGATCTTCCTTCACATATATTTACCTATAACCTGTAAGACTAGGCATTACAAGTGAGGCATAAATGTAAAGAAGGGCTATTGATTTAGTTGCGTCGAATAAGAATTAAAGCAAATGAGATATGTCCAGTACTGGAAAGAACTTGCTCATTTTACAGTAGATTACTGGGAAAGATTAAATTTGTGTTTATTATGCTATACACACGACACGAGACTTTAGACTAGTATTTAGATTAAAAAGGCCCACAGTGGAATCAAGAAAAGGGACACTGGTGTCCCTCAGGAAACCGGTATCTGTGCCTCGTGTTGACTGAATACAAAGGGCAACAGAGAGGAGGAGCAGTGGGGAATGAAGAGGTCTGACACAGACAAGGATTGAGAAGCCCTGGAAATCACTTCCCTTCTAGATGGGACCAAACCCCAGAGCTTGAGGCTGGGCTCTCTTCTATTAATCAATCCTTTGTCCAGATGGCCTGGGTGTCAGCGGGGAAGGAAGAGATCACTAGTTTTCCATTCGGTTTTATTAAATGTTCTCATCCTGTGGAGATGACCAGAGTCTTGGTGTCCTGCCTGCAAGTGTCCCGGCTCTCTGAATAGCTTCAGTGATAAAGCAGAGTAAAAGCATTGTCAGAATAATTTAATCTGCCAGACATTCTTTAGTTATCCATTCATCGAGATTCAGTTGTCTCATTTCCAAGTTTTTCATGAAGTTCTTTATAGGATTTTCCATTATAAATGAGCAGCCACCCAAGTACTTAGGAAAGGAAAAAAAAAGAAGAAAAAAAACCCACACTAAACCTAAAGGAAATTTGCAATTCACAGTCCTAAGAGAAATGAAACACATTCCAATTATCCTTTTAATTCCCTTTCCATTTGTTTTGTTTTGTTTTGTTTTTTCTCATGTGTAGACCGTAAGCAGATGTTGTAACGCTGTATTAGATTTAGGTGGTACCAAGTTACGCAAAGATGAGTGACCGGAAGCAGAGTGTCACATGACCCACATCTTTCTCCTCCTGCGCCCTTAAGCAGATCTAAGGTGTGAAGAATCTGATACTCAAAGGAATGCAAGTTTCATACATCTATGGAGAGGTAAAAAACAAATAACACCACCTTTCCTAAAATAAGCTCTAAAACACCCCATTAGGCCTCATATTCTCCCCCATATTTTCTCTGGCCACCTAACTTTTGTCTCCTAAATGTCTGTACTACTAATCTGTCCTTTCCCCACCAAGCATCAGCTGTCACACAACTTTTCTTTCCTACAAAGATGCTTCATCCACACCCATCCGCTTTCCTTGGAGATACTGCAGGGGGATTGCTTTCCTGCCCCTCTCCCTTTTCTATGTGAGCTCCACAACATCAGGACAAATCTACTTCACGAAACTTTAGCGGCATCACACTGGGAGTCAGAAAGCAGATATTATCACATGTCTTGTTTCACCATGAAATACATTATAACTCACTAAATTATAATTTTCCTACTGATCCTTCAAAGTAACCTATACTTTGAAGGTGATGATGGCCCTATACTGTACCTAATCTAGTCTGAAAACTAGCATGTCAGGTGGCTATATTAGGATGTTAGGTAATGGAGGTGACAATTTGGGATGTACATATTGGTACAAATAAGGACACTGAAAAATAGTATCCTTAAGAGAACACAGTGCCTTATGAACTGCCTAAACTGTACTCAAGGTAGCAACATGTCTACTCAAGGTAGACACCTAGGAGTGCATGATAGAAAGAGAGAAGCAAATGGTTACTAATGGTTGTCCTTTCGTCTACACTGTCAGTTTCTCAAAGGCAGAGGGCATGCCTATCTTGTCTGCCTTGTATCCCCAGTACCCTCCTTGGTGCCTTGCACACCACAGGGGCTCAGTTAATTTTCCACTGGACTGAACTAAATTATCCTTGAAAGACAATAAGATTATACTAGAAAGCATCTGGATTCAGAGTCAGAAATTCCTGGGTTTGAATGCTGCCCAGTCAATCATTAGCTATATGGAGCCTCAAGTAAATCACTCGCAACTTCAGCTTTATGCGTCAAAAATAACGATGATAACGTATCACTCGGGTCCATGAGGATATTAACTGAGGCAGCTCTGAGAAAGTGTTTAACACACAGTAGGTGATCAAAAAGTCATTTCAATTTATGATTACTTATTCAATTCTGTATGTCAGGTATTGTATGCACTTTGAATATATCCTAATAATATCTCTTAAGAACCTCTTGTTTGTCTCAGCATTATTTTTCAACGATACATAGAAAAGAGAAATTTCAAATGCTATCCTACTAGTTCTGTTCTTTATTCCATGTATTATTTAGCCAAAGAGTTTGTTTACTGGAGTCTTATTTTTAGATCTGTGAATTTATGTAGAAATGTTTCACTTATTTTTCCTACATGTCAGGTATGGCAAGGTATATCTATTTTCAGAAACTAGAATTGTCTTCTCCCCTCAGATATGACACACTAGGACCTAGAAGGAAAACCCTTTGCTGTAGAACCACCCTAAGCACTGGGGAAATTTGCCTCCACTCCAAAGTCAGGTTTAGTTACTGAAATGTCAAAAGGTCCTTGTTACATGGAAGTCCCCTATTAAGTCCAGTACCTGGAGAACAGCTTTGGTATAGGGTGCTCAAAAGGGCAGGGCACTCAACTCCCAAACACAGCCCTATTAAAGAAATGTGAGGCTGCCTCGTCTCCCACCACCACCCTTGTAATTCCCCCTCCTGCACAGAATACATCACTGTACCCATCTCCACAACTTAGAATGTCAAGAAACACCGAACATCATCAGTGTGTACCATGTGCCACACTGAGATGTTTCACCTACATTATTTAGATCAGCTCAATAAACCTCAGAAAAGCCCTATGAATATCCCCATTTTACAGAAGAAGCAACAAACGCATAGAGTTCAAGTGATTTCGCTAGGATCATGCAACAAACAAAGCAAAGAAATTGGGTTTTGAACCAAACAGTCTGCCTCTCAAGTCCATGCGCTAATTCTGCTAAACTACGTCTCCAGCCTAAGAGTGACAAGTCAGTCAGGGATCAGAAATTCTAGAAATGTCGAGCTCTACCAAACAAATGCATATTTTACCAGAGTCTCTCACTGACACACTCTTTGTCACTAGAAACTGCCTACAAAATGAGAGAAAAACTGTTCATTTAAATGGCATAAAAAGATACATTTTAACAGCCAATAACAAAAATTCACAACCCTATATAAATCTTTTTGATTTTTCAGTAAATATTCTTAAAAAATAATGGATGATACAACTGAACTATTTTTCAGATGCTTTTACCAAAGCTCACATCTAAAATTCAAGCTACTTCAGATGCTGGGTAGAACCTATTTTGGAAATTCTAATACATACGAAGTACCATTGCAATGCTTTCCACTTCAATGCTCTCTTTTTTTGTGTTAATTCTTGTGGCTTTCTCCAAAGCAGAGTTCCAGTGCTTATAGTGCTAGCCTCACTAACCTATAAAACCTGAATGTAACAAAGGTATTTCTATCAGACGTGTAGAATGACCATTAAAGAAGTTAGATTCAAGAAATACTAAAATATTCACAAGGGCATCTGGGTCATGCTTTCTTTTGATAAGTGTTCATTTTTACCTAGAAATATGTCTGGAGAAGATGGGAGGAAAGACGATGAACGCCACGCCGAGGCAAAGTCATAAATCACTTAGGGTATCTGTGTCACGAGGAGAGCTGCTCACTGCACATACCTCGAGAGAAAAACCTCCCTAACCAAGGCCAACAAGAAAGGCATTTCTGCGGCCTTAGAATACTGTTCCATGGACAGAAGTGGGCAGCTTCCTCTTTTTCAGCTTTCATTTTCATGGTAAGAGTTATAACAAACGCCTGGCCCTGAAGTTAGATATTTGCTTAAAGAAAATACCGACAACATGTGCACTAAGAAGAATGGGGCTTCCCTGCCTCCTCAAGACCTACTGCATTCTTACCGTCTGCTCAAATCCTAACCTGTCAACAGGGCCCTCGGTGCCGACTGGCAAGTCCTGAAATTTTCCAAAGAGAAAATTAAAAGCTTTACTCGTAGACGCTTTAAAATGGCCTCTGCAATGCCTCCGATTACTCAGCAGCTGGTTCAGATGGCAGAGTTGGACAGTAGCCCGTTAATGAGGCCTGGATGCACTCACACAAAGAAATAGTCATGCTTTCAACCTCGAGTTTTATCAATGAACTGACTAGATTCCAGGCACTGTCCCTCCGTTGCCTAGTAAAGGAGCGCTCATTGAAGGTTTAATCACAGTTTGCCATCCACAGTGAAGGGGACAGAATCTTTCACTGCACAAGGCAGCCCAACAGCACATCAAAAGTCAGTACCATCGTCCTGCTGTTCTCTCTGGCTGGGCGAGGCGAAAGGACCAGTGCCCGATCATCTTATGGAAAAGCCTGATGCCCACAGTGCCCCCCCCCCATTCCTATGTGGAGGGGCAGTGCACTCACGCCAATCACTCACTGGAGACAAAGAGCTTGAGGTGCTCTATTCTGCCTGTCAGGGAGATACCAGGTTGTGAACTGAAGAACGAACATCTGTGAACTGCCCCGAGGCGTCTACACAGATGCAAGAAGGACACATAATGGTGGGCCATGGAAGCAGAGACTACATTCAACTCTGGCTGGAGGCTCGTGCGTACCTCCCGCAAGTGTCCCAGCGCTGCTCTCCCTACAGACCAGACTGTCGTTAGTGGTTTCAGCCAGCACAGTCTTGATCCCTCACACCATGTCCCTTAATGACTATCGTTGCACTGGCAGATGAACCTTCATGGCTATAAATCACCTACACGTCTGTTTCCTGGTCCTTAATTCTGTGCTACCATTTCTGCTTTTTATTACTTTAGACCACCCTGAAGCAGGGCTGGGTGCCTGCACTTGACTTCAGGTATGCAACTTTCAGTTAAGCAAAGTAACAAAGGTGGCAACTGAGTCAGCACAGGCATGCATGACAGAAAGTGGTTAACACTAGATCAGGGTTCCATTGAGCTGAGACCTCACAGTTACACCTGTTCTCTCATCCTCTCTATCCCTGATTAATCGTTTTCCTTTACTTTGGGTCTCAGGTGAGGTGGGGAGATGGGAAAAGTTCTTGGAGCAGCTTTGGAAACTCAGAAGTTTTGTCCATAATTGTTGCCCATGGAGCATCAAGATTCCCCTCAAGATTCAAAGAAGCAATAAAGAACATGAAGCTAGATACAATACAATCCTGCACCCCAAAAAGTTTCACAGGGTTCCCACCATGTGCAAGGCTCCTACCAGATGTCAACTGCTCTACGTTTGATAACCATTAGCTGGGACAGTCCCGATTGCAAAATGCAGTCATTTCTCAGACCATTTGTCACACTGTGCAAGTTCCAAGTATAGCTTTGGAAATACAGTCTCCAGTTTGGGGAAGGAATCATATTACAAAATGAAGTGTAAGCGGTAACTTTGTTTGCTATTCCTAAAAGGTGCTTCTTCCGGCAGTAGCAATTTAAAAAATCACTTAAAAATCAGGAGGTATGAGTCCTGAGATAGAAAACAGCACAGGGATTCTACAATAGATTAAGCGGCATAAATGTCATGTTCAGATGTTAGTCAACTTAATGCTAAAAAACGTATTAGCTAGAAGAAAGAATTTTCTCATGATAAATTTTGAAGATGAAGTATGAGCCCCTAGGTATTTGGAATAGCCTAAGAATGGATTGTGAAGCTTAATTTAATATTAAGACTAATGGACAGTTCAAAATAAATTATAGATGAGGTAATATTTTCAAAGAATCACAATACAATAAAATATGCTCAACATTCCAAATTTTATACTGAGTATCTATTAATAGTCAATGAGTAGGAAAACCTTAGGGTCATCACTGTATTTCTCACATATTTAACCATTTGCATAGATGAGAAAACCGAGGCACAGAAAGACAGCCTGTGGTAGGGTGCTGCTGAATGCAAAGCTGGATGCAAAGTCTGCATCCTGTATACTCAGGTGTCAGGATGCAGCAGAACATCCATCCAGCCAAGAGAATGATTCCTACCTGTCATCTCCACCCCTACTTCACTTGTCATCTCCTGACTCTGCCACTCTAGCTCAAACAACATTTTGGTGTCTCCGTAAAGCCCCTTGCCTTCTCAGTCACCGTTATTACCGTTGTTGTTCTACTGGCTCCTTCACTACACCATTTTCATAATCTGTGACCAAATTAAAGCCATTACAACCCATTAAGATTATTGCAGAAGGGCGCCTGGGTGGCTCAGTAGATTAAGCGTCCGACTTCGGCTCAGGTCACGATCTCACAGTTTGTGGTTTCGAGCCCCGCGTCAGGCTCTGTGCTGACAGCTCAGAGCCTGGAGCCTGCTTCGGATTCCGTGTCCCTCTCTTGCTCTGCCCCTCCCCCGTGCATGCTCTGTCTCTCTCTCTCTCTGTCTCTCTCTCTCTGTCTCTCTCTCTCTCTAAGAATAAACATTAAAAATAACAAAAGATTATTGTAGAGCATCAAGCTGCTTTGAAAAAAATCAGTTAACTTATATTTTCTTGAGCTGTTGCGATCTTCTTCATAATTGTTTATATAACGTAAGGCTATAGGTCCTGTTCATCTACTGAGGCCTAGGAAGTAAAACTAGCAGGATGATCGCATGTCCTGGCTGATACCTGATGCTCCAGCATCCCAGTCAGTTAGCGTTTCCTTTCTTTCTCAAAATGATCCCAGGTTTAACAACAAATTAGCTGCTTTATGCCCCTTGAGCATGGCAAGTTACCCACCCACTCCGACACCTTCATCTAGAGTCCAATTGGAGATGTGATTCTCTACACCCACACCAAACTGGTTGAGGTCCCAGGACTACATAAAAACTCAAATATTCATGTATAAGATTCAAATGCACCTACAAATGCTGGCCTCCTTAGCCTGCTCTTCTAGCCCCCTGGATGACCCTTAAATCAAAAGCAGCAACAACTTATATATTTGGGGAGACTTTCTTGATGCCTCTACAAAAAGGATTTTCTTATGGTTTGGTAAATGGGTTTGTACACAGGAATTTCAAGGATGTTCTACCAGTGGAGATATGGGCGTCTATCAGAATGAACTATGCAAGAGTTACACTAATATGTGATTTGTGCATATGTACATGCGTATAAATAAATATATAGGCATGTATGTATATAAATATGTTCTAGAAAAATAAATTCAACAAAAATTAAAGCACATGTCTTCCAGTAATAAAATACCAAATGGCAAGGTTGTTGTGTGAAAGTTATACGAGATTATATAACTCATATAAGAGTTGTATGAGATTTCCACATCCATCCACAAAAAAGTAAAAGCAAAAACTTTCCATTTGCCTTTGAGCTATAGAATGGGAGAGATTTTTAGTTCCAATCTATCCCAGCTTCTGACGTATACAGCTCAAACTCATGACAGGAAGGGATACCAGGGAAAGATATAAAATAGCACTTCTATTGACAGATAAAGGCAGAATAATAATAACAATAAAAATAAATAATGAAAACTACTCCGTACTATGATTTAGTACAAATCCCCAAAACAAATAAATACTTCGATGAGTAGCTTTACAAACTCCATCCACCAGAGCCCTGTGAACGTGGGCCACCTTGGGGTACGACTGGGTCTCCATCATACCCATTTCTCCCCTGCTCAACCGGAGCAGCTGCACCTATATCTGGTTCCTATGTGAAGGCTGAGTAAGATTTTTCTTGAAAATCTGAAACTAGATGACCTCCGTAAGAAAAATAACCAATCTTC
Organism: Felis catus; assembly: GCF_018350175.1. Taxonomy (NCBI): domain Eukaryota; kingdom Metazoa; phylum Chordata; class Mammalia; order Carnivora; family Felidae; genus Felis; species Felis catus. The sequence continues at coordinate 106,043,003 of NC_058372.1, read as the reverse complement.
AAAAGTTTCCCCCCAAATTAGCTTTTCCTTCAGTTCTGTTAGGCTAACGATTATAACCACAGGACCATTATTGACAGGCGAGATAAAATTTTTTTCTGTTTCTAAGGATGATTAAACCAAAGACCAAATCAATCCTCTCCTGGTAAAGTTTTTGATTTGTCTTTTGGGGTGTTTCTTTCTCTCCTTTGTAATTAAGAAGAACCAGCCTCTGGTTTGATGAGCACCGCAGGGGAAAGAAATATTGATGGGGGCTGCAGACACCCTCCAATGTACTGCATCAAAGACAGTCAAACACATTCACAGACACTGGCCAAGGCAAGAGGGACAGAAAGAGATTCATCAACCCAAGTTAATGTCAGGTTATTTTTATAAAGTGGGGGGTGGAAATCTGCTTAAATATTTTATTCCATTGACTTGTACTTCATTAGCATTTCTGAAAGAAGTGAACCCATCTTTCAGTGTTGAGGGGAAAAAAACAAGCTGTGGAATGAACATGTACAGGAAAAGAACAGCAGCCCAATTGAACAACTCTCCAAAGGAAGAGCTGATTGAACACTGCAGGGAAAAACAAACGTAAGCATTAACCTTCTCAACAACATCCACCATCTCCCCGCCCATAGGACTCAAGACGCATAACCCTCTTTTCCCTCACCACCCCCCACAAACACATACCCCATACACACACACACAGGAGTATGAGCAAAGGACTGAATCCATCCATCGGAATGCAGATCACACCACAGAAGCTATTGTTCTGTTAAAAAAAAAAAAAAAAAAAAAAAAAAAAAAGCCCGAGAGAGATTCATTCATTAAAGCTGCAGCAGATGGCCCTCTGCAGAAGGGCGCAGCGTGAGGCGGGCCACCGGCTGGCAACCGCGGCACAGGCAATGTTCACTCCCAGCTGCACTTCAAGGTTCCTTTCAGAAGCTCTGCATTCCACCGGCAGACACTTTGCAGGGAATCCCTTGGACTTAACGGACAACTTTAGGCACAGTCCATTGGCCATCGGGATGGAATCCCTTTCCATCTCCCTTGGCCTTGTCTTCCACCCACCCTCCTTGGACCACCGTCATTCTTTGGCAAGGGGTAGGCTCCTGGCAAAAAGCACATTAGTGTGGGGTCCTTGAGCACTGGCCTGGGTTTAAATAGGGGTCCTTTCCCAGTCTCTTATTGCTAGCGTATTCCTTGACCTACACAGCACAAAAAAGCAGACATGTTAACTTTTCTTTCAAAGAAGACAGAAATTTTTTAAAAAGAGAAATTAGATCATGCCTCCCACTTGTAGAAATGTTTTCTTTTACTTTTTTCTTTGGTTATTTTTCAGTTTCCTTTGTTATTTGACACTGTGTCTTCTACACATTCCTAATTTTCCCCAGGTCATTTAATTCCACTAAATTCACTAAATGTCATTTTGCTCATTTTGCTTGGTAAAATAAAACCACACTGTTAAATTTCTAGTAAATGAGGTCTGTTTTTCCATCTCGAGAACAGTTTTATGTCTAGATTGCTATCAAGACATGTAATATGAAGAAAATTCTTCACTCATTCTAATATGACTCTCTTTTTCTGTTGAATTTTTTCCCGGAAAAAAAAAAAAGCAGATTAAATCCTTCCTTCTGGGAACTGAATTTCATCCTTAAATCTTTAAACTTTTCTAGCCTTGCTCCAAAGCTCCCTCGGTTCTTTCTGGAAACGTTCTGGGTTCTGAACAAACGCTACAAAACATCTTTTTCATACATCACATTCAAGCCATTGAAATAAATTCCTTATGAAGAGAAATGTTCTTGTTCAGGTCTAAGAATAGAACATCCAGACATAAGTGAATAAAAAAATAATTCATTCAGTTGTGCATGTCTTTGATTTTTATTTTAGTTTAGACATATTTAAGAATGTATTCTTAGACTATATGTTAAAGAATTTTTAAAAATGCTTTCTCTTTCTTAGGAATGACTTAGACTATTTAAAAGTCCCTTATTTACCAACACTGATGTCTCAACACCTGTTTCCTTCTGTGTCTTAATTGTAATTTAGGGATTATAATTCCAATACTGCACATCTTCAAATTAAAGGCTTTGAGCATGTTCATTGCTAATGTTTAATATTCACTTAAATTTTTAAATTATATCAGATGAATTCCCTATATCCACCATCTTAGTTTTATCATGGAAGAGCTCTATTTTTACTTGAATTTGTGGCTCTATGTGCCAGGAATGTTTGAAATAAATTAGTTCCCAGAGTCATGCACATCAGTCTTTGAGTGACTCCACTGGAGAAGGAGCCAGCCCCCTTGAAAGGAAAGACCTTTAGATGTCAAGGGTCTTACATGGCATCTGGCACAGAGTACTCAATAAATGGTGCTCAGTATATGTTTCTTGGACAAAACTAGCAAAGCCAATAGTCCTTAATGTTAAGAAATGGAGAAACAACAAAACATTAACCAAGAGCTTTGCCTTCAGAGTCCAGCTGATGAAGGTTCAAGCCTCTTGGCAGTATGAGCTCTGGGATAGGACTACCTCAGCAAGCATCGAAAGCCATGCCTCTGGCAGATGTGTGGCCCCCAATTACTGTTAGAGTCCAGCTCCTTGCTAGGCAACAATGTGAAACAGCTTGAAGAATACCTCTCTACTCGCTCATTACAGAAGATGAACAATCTCGGCAGAAACAACACTCAGGGGGAAAAAATGGGTTGTGTGAAATCAAGACTTGGTTGGAAAGCTGTGAATGGGAGACTGTAATACAGAAGAAAAAACCATGGCAGGAGAATTACTGAAAAAGTGTGAGACTTTGCCCAAGGAGGGGGACCCAGACCTACTAAAAGAGAAGCATTTCATTCCGCAGGGCAGTAAAGAGGATGCATTATCAAGTGCAAGGACTTCAATTATCCCCCAGAGAGAGATATCGTGACTACAAGTAAACAGTGTAAATCCATGCCTAGCCAGGAGGTGCACCACTTTCCTGGACACATGCCACCCGCCCTACCTTTCACAACTCACTCAGTAGAAACCTATAGTGACAGGTTAAGAAACTGAAAGCCTCAAGGACACAAGTGAACAGATGACATTTTTCAAGCCTTGTCCAACCTGAAGGTGATAATTACATAAGGGAAATGAGTATATGAGGTGAGAACAATAGGTTCCATGGATTCTGTTAAAGGAAGAAATTTTTTTTTTCTGAGCTTGTGGTTCACAATACCAGGATCACGGGCCCCTGTAAAGGGTCAGATGGCATCTCACATAAACCAAGACAAAAGCCTTGCCAACCTAATAAAGAGACTTCAAATTCAATTTTGTGGAAAGAGGAAAAAGAAATAATCAGAAAAAATCTAAGGCCCTTGTCATATCTGGTATGATGGAGCACAGTAGGTGTGCCATGGAGAAGAATAAACAATAAACCATAATGGAGGAGGTTAACAACTCCAAGAAGAAAACGGTGAGGAAAAGTGTTAGGACTGGCCAACTAACACTTTTAGCATCAGATGCACATATTTAACTCTACTACTTACTAGCTGTGTGACCGTGAGAAATCACTCAATCTCTCTATACCTTAGGACATCTGCAAAAATGGTGTTAATACTGCATCACCCCCAGAAAGTTATAAGAATTCTGTAGGTAAATACACAAAAAGCATTAAGCACAGTGCCAAGCAAAGGGCATAAAACAGCCCACGTAACCCACCTCCTGTTAACTCTTCTGACTTTACCCCCTTATGCCTTCTCAAACCTGCACCTCTTCTTTCATACTATTTTGCCCACACATATACTGCTTTCAATGCTTAGAGTATCTTTTGCCTTCTTGTGTGCTGGAGCACTCACTGATCACTCAAGGCTAAGTTTGAGGTATTCCCTCTTCCAAGAAGCTCGCTTCAACTCTTGCCAGGAAGTTAGTTGCTCTCTCCCTTAAGTTCCCTTAACAAATCTCTCCTCAATACTCATCTCTACCATAGCACACATCACACTACACTATAATTGCCCATTTGCACTAGAATGAAAACTCTTCCAGGAGGGAGAGCTAACTTATTTGGGAAATACTCATTTCCCCAATGTCAAGTGCAAAGCTTGACATGCAATTGATTCTGAATGATGTTTGCTAAGTAGAGGAATATAAGCCATGAAGACAATTCTAGACCCTCCAGCAGAACCCAGTATGTTCTTATCCTCAAGCATCAGAAAAAAAGTATGTCACTGAGAATCAAACCAGAGAGAAAGTTTAACCAATCCTTCTCACAAGTATATGAAAACAATTTAGAAGGCAACAGACCCAACTTCCAAATAATGTAAAAGACTGGGTGCTGTTTACCTAGTGTCCAAGATATTATCTTTCAATACCTAAATTATCTTTCAATACCAGGTCAAATCCAAAGTAATCAGAATTGGTGCATCCCCAAGCCAAGGCTGAGGAAAAAAAAAAAAAAGAGTGTCCTTGCTTCTTCATCCCCAACCTACATGCAGACTTAGTTCTGCTACTTAACCCAGTTAGGATTTGTCTTAGTTGAAGCCCTGTCATTATAAACATTTTCCTGGTTTGTCCCCCACATCACTGGCCACTTTGTCTCAGATTCCTTTACTGCCATCTATTTCATAATTACAAGAAATGCTGAAAAAAATAAATCTACTAATATATGATGTTTATTTATGCCTCAAAAATAACTCCTTCTTATCCTTTTGTTAGTTCCTCCTTCCCTGTGAGCTCATAATGCACCAGTGACCCAGGGCTTAGTCCTTGGTCCTCTTTACTCCTTCATCTATATCACTTCCTTAGAGATTCTATCCAGTTCCACAGTTTTAAATAGCAACTATTTGATGACCCCAAATGTATATGCTCAGCCAGACCTTGCCCCAGATTCCTATATCCCAATGCCCACTCAACAGCTGACGTGAACACATAACATACATTCTAAATACAACCCTGGACTGCCGATCTTTGCCTCACCCCTGCTCACTCACTACACCCTCCCCATCATAGTTGACTGCAACCGCAACTTCCCAGCTTCTCAGGCCAAGAGCCTCGACATCGTCGTAGCTCCTCTCCTTCTCTCACAACCCACACCCAATCGGTCCAGAAACCTATGGCTCTACCTTCAAAATACACCCAGAATCCTACCACCTTTTATCATCTACATTCCTGCCATCATCTTGCACCTGGATTACTGATGTCACCTTTTAAATGGTCTCCTTAATTCTGTTCTTGCCCACCTATATGTCTATTCTCAACACAGCAGCTAGAGTTATCTTTTGTAAGAGAGTTCTTATAAATCAGATCACACCTCCCCTTTGCTAAAAATCCCCAAACAGCTCTTATTTCACTCAGCATAAGAGCCGAAGTCCCTAAAACGATCTGCAGTGCTCTCCTCCCATGATGTCTTTTCATCTCTAGAATGTCTTTTCCTACCACTTTCCCATCCTCTCCAGCCTCCTTTGTCTCCTGCTATTTCTTGAGTGGAATCCCAGGCACCAATAGCTTCAGAATTTGCACTTATTTTTCTCTCTGTCTGGAAAGCTCTTCCCCAGATCCAAATAGCTATTCCATCATCTCTGCCAGATCTTTCCAAAAGTCATCTTCTCAACCAGGTCTTCCCTGACCACCTTACCTAAATTTCATCCATGCTTCAGATCACCCCTTCACTTTAAGGTTTTCCCAAATTTCATAAAAGCAGAAGACTTCTGTCTACTTTGTTTACTGGTGTTTCCCCTAACCTAAAAATTGTGTTTGGTACAGAGTAGGCAATAAATAAATAACTAAATTATAAATAAATCAGTCAGTAAATCACTCACTCACTCAATCAACCAACCAACCAACCAACCAGGTAGATCAACAGCTTTCCTACTTTCCAGACCAGACTGTTAAAAATAAAAACAAATGGTACTACTCTATAACTGCTTAAAAATGTCTGCAATGGTTGAAATTCAATATCATGTAACCTAAATAATCTTAGTGCACAACAGGTCAATATCTTTCTAAGGATATACGTCCTTACTTCTCTGATAATGCCACAAAGTATAACATCTCCATTTAGCTACTAACACTTTTCCTCTAGGTCAAATCACTCAAAAGAACTTACACGAAGGTTGGAAAGACCATGCTACAGTCACCTTAAAGAAGATACACTATATGGTCTTTCATACGTACAACAGAAAACTTAGCTTACAGTGGGAAAGTAATGGTGAACTGAAGAAGACAGGACTGGATGTCATGGACCTGAGTTCTTACCCAAGCTCTATCCCTTAGGAGTTCGGTGTGGAGAAGCATCAATCTCCCAAAACCCCACTGACCTATATTTAAATTAAGAAGCACAATATCAGCCCTTCTGCCACCTTAGAGCTGTGGTGAGAATTATATTTGAGTGGCAGTTTGCAGACTGCCTCCATAATCATCATTTTATTTGTATTTGTGTCATGTTATTAAAAGAATAATTTAAAATTTTTTAAATCTACGTTTGTGGATTAGGTGCCCACACACTTAAACTGATTTTCTCTGTCTGTTCTATCCTCAACCTTTTCCAAAAAAAGGCCTGGAAATGAGTCAGGGCTTGGAAGTTAGGTGTGAGGAGAATGGAGGGAAATGGATGTTACAGAGGAAATCATTCAGTTCATTTTCCTTTTATTATTTTTTTTCAGGAAAGTCTAGTCAGAATAATGGAGCACAAAGAAAGAGTAAGACTTTTGGCTCTTCAGTTCTAAACTAATGACACAAACTGCAATTCCTTTTAAAACTTTTTGCAACTTGTGGAAAACACTTACCATTTTAACAACTCTTATTTTTTCTTAAGACCTTGGTCTCTCTCCTTGTCATGTTTCTGTCCTGAGCTCTTCTGAGATCTATCTTTATTTTTTTTAAGTATATTTATTTATTTTGAGAGAGAGTGAGAGAGAGAGAGAGAGAGAGAAGAGGAGGGAAAGAGAGACAGAATCCCAAGCAGGCTCCACACTGTCAGTGCAGAGCCCCACGCAGGGCTCAATCTCATGAATTGTGAGACCATGACCTGAGCCGAAATCCAGAGTCAGATGTTTAACCAGTGGAGCCATCCAGATGCCCCCTGAGATCTATCTTTAAAAGTTCATTCTGAAGAACCATAATATTGAGCAACTTACACTTTTTCCAAAATTAAAAATCTTTACAATGTAAAAGGAAAGTTTTGTTACTATCCAGAAGAGAAGCATTTTCCATTATAATCCCGCTGTGAAGACACACAGCCAGTCGAATAAACATGGCATGGATGGTGAAAAGACAGACTCTCGTTAAGCCTGCAGTACTGGAAGCTTGTCTTTACTTGTAGGTTTAAAAAGTTGAGAATGAGGAGAAGAATGCTGCCTCTAACTGTTAAGAAGTGATCATCTTAAACACTTGCAACACTCTCTAAAATAATCATCATTTTATTTTTCAGAAAAACTGAGTATTTTAAACTGTGTGTGTGTGTGTGTGTGTGTGTGTGTGTGTGTGCGCGCGCATGTGTGTATGTGTGTGTATGAGTTAGTCTCCCTAACTAAGTCTCCTTATATCTCCTCACAAATAAGTCTACCTCATAAAATGGGGTAGTAAATACTTTTTACCTTGCAGGATGTGTATGACGATCAAGTGATATAGCAAATTTGTGACTATATGCGAAAAAATTTTTCAATAACAAAGAAAGGTACCCTCTGCTGTAGCAGACCTTTCCACACAGGACCAGCCCTGTCTATACACCACTTAAGGAGAAGAGGTAGGGTACTGTAACTGAGAAGGACAGCATTATGGAGAGACTGCCCAACGACGTATGGAGGGGAACAGCTCTGGCCCTCAGAACTCCAGCAGCTTTTCCAAGTGCCCTACCAAGAAGGATTTCCCAGCTCTGCCTTCCAAACTGCAAGTCTGCTATACTTTGTCAAAGATACATCCAGCTACATTTCTGCAAGAATCCAGACCATTGAGGAGTATAGTAAAAGCACTCTGATTTGACAGCAGTTTAACTCAAACCAAGAGTAAGAATGGCTTCCGACAGAAATAAGAATCACATCTCAAAAACTGCTTACAAATTACTCTTTAAAACTGGAATCCTGTAAAGTTTAGTTAAATGTGCCTTGTTTGTATGCAGGCATTCTCTCCCTAGAACAGATGCATCCATAAAGATGGCAGTAAAGTAAGTCAAAACAAATCAACAAATACTTATCATGTGCTTACATCCAGAATATATTCTCACAGTGTGTGTGTTTATGTGCGGGGATGTTGGGAGAGAAGGATCTCACAAAACAAAGTTAAAAACTCTTTTCAGAAAATAAAATAAAAAGTAATAACTAGTTTGTCAGTATATTAAATTTACTCAGGGGGACTCAGTTGGTTGAGCGTCCAACTTTGGCCCAGGTCATGATCTCACAGTTCGTGGGTTCGAGCCCCCACATCGGGCTCTGTCCTGAAAGCTCGGAGCCTGGAGCCTGCTTCAGATTCTGTGTCTCCTGCTCTCTCTGCCCCTGCCCCACTTATGCGCTCTCTCGCTCTCTTTCTCTCTCTCTCTCTCTCTCTCAATAATAAATTAGCAAACAAAAAAATTAAATTTACTCAGTATTTTTTCACTACATTTTGAACTTTTCATCTATTCATAGCATTTTCCAACTGCAAAATGACTCTGAATTTCTGAGCCCAACAACAGAATTTATGCTAAGTTTGGCAATGAAGATACCTGCCCTCACAACTTTGCCCTCAGAGATGATTTTTGTCCCTTCCTTCACCCACATCCTTTACCTTTTACTTTCTTTTTCTTTTTTTTAAAATTAATGTTTGTTGTTGAGAGAGAGAGAGAGCGTGAAGAGAGGAGGGGCAGAGGGGGAGGGGGGGAGACACAGAATCCTAAGCAGCCTCCAGGCTCTGAGCTGTTGGCACAGAGCCTGATGTGGGGCTTGAACTCACAAACCGTGAGATCATGACCTGAGCTGAAGTCAGATGCTTAACCGGCTGAGCCACCCAAGTGCCCCTACCTTTTTCATACTAATGGCCTTTGATTTGTCAATAATGTGTACAGATAGCACATTGGAAGCAAAATGATAACAAATAGAAGAACTGGACTAAGTTCAACTATAGGAAGAATTCTCCATAACTGTTCATGTTTTGTTTTTGAATAGCAAGCAAAATATAGAACAACAGACTATCACATATAATTGCAGAAAATTATCTTGTGATGGCCATTTATTCTCCTTTTCAAAAATAAACAATGAGAGCATCCATTTTTGGTGCATTTCTCACACCTGCAAAGCTCGACTTCACATTTCCGTGAAGAGACTGGACCTGTGGATGGTGAAGGACTATCTCATGGAGGCCTCGTGGTCAGAGTTCGTGCTTCCATAACTGATGCTTATAAAGTTTGGAATACCATCTTTATTTCAGCTTTGCATGTATCAGACCACATGACAGAGAGGCAAAAGGAAAATAGCTAAAGGCAGACGTGATAACAAAAAGAGATGCAAAGCTACAGGGACTCCCAACACCGTTAACACCAAGGACTTGACACCAACTAAGATTCAAGAACATATTCAGACCTACAAATAGAAGTTTTTATTTTGTTTGGTCTGACTACTACTAGTCTTCATGCTCACTGCAACAATGGAATGAAAAGAGATCCCCTTGATGGAACATTTTAAATAGAGCCAACTCTTTTGGCAAGGATTTAGGCAATTTCCATTATAAGATGATTTCGGTTATCTCTGATCTGCTATTGATGTATGCTTAAACCCATAAAGAACTTTACACAGAATTTCACACGGACATCAATGTCCATAGTCTTAACAAGTGGCATTAATTCACTCTGTTCAATTTTCCCTGACATTAAATTTCTCAGTTTGTTGTTTTGTTTTTTTTTTTAGTCCAGTGAAAGTTAAGAGCAGGGAGTGTTAACAGCACTTCTGATAACATGTATTTTGCTCACGCAGAGGAGATAATTGTGTCATTTGCCTAGATTCCAATTTATAAAGCTAGGCCTTCATTGGAGCCCTTACCAAATTCATATGTTAGAAAAACTACAGCCACCTTTTTTTGAGGTATAACTGGCATAAAACATTATATTAGTTTCAGGGCACAAAATAAAACTACTTTGAAACTGGTTGAAAAAATGTGTTTTTGGTGATCTCCACAGATCTAGCTTCAACATGAAATATCAACCAGCTGTAATGATCTACCAAACAATTTGGTTACAGATACATGTATCAAAGTCAAATGGAATTTGAAATAAAGCATCGTGCATTTTAGAAATCCACTAACAGGATCTGCAAGACTCAATCCAAATGGATCAATAACAAGATCAGTGTGCATTTGACAGAAAAGTTGTCTCAAAGACACTTGACTATTGATTGCGTTAGAATTAAAAGAATTGAGACTGGCACGGTATTTTGATAAAAGATAAATTGTGGACTAAGAGAAATTGATATAATTTTCTCATGGATTGGCTAAGAAAGAAATGAAAACTATCAGATTTTTATTTGTTTCTAAATGAATGCATTACTGGTAAAAATAAGTAACATAAAAGAAAATTTATAATAGCTAAAACAGCACATGTCATCTGGCTAATGACAGTGATAACCACTCACCTGATCTTAGAAAATCAGATTTAGTAGATGTAACTGACACAAAACTGGCAAAACTGGAAAATCATTAATGGAAGAATTAAATCTTCCCGGTATAATTTCAATCATGCCAGTATTTGACCAAGAAGTTTGGTTTCATAAAATGACAACTTCAATGACAGAGGCTATAATTACTGACATGTTAGTATATGCCAGAAAGCTGAACAAATACTAAGTCATTGTCTTAAAAATTATACAAAATACAAATCATCCAATTAACTTAATTTCAGTAAAATAAAAATAGACTAAAAAATGGAATGGGCTGGGGTGCCTGGGTGGCTCAGTTGGTTAAGCATCTGACTCTTGATATCGGCTTAGGTTGTGATCTCACTGTCTTGAGATCGAGCCCCGTGCTGTGCTGAGCTCTGTGCTCAGCATGGAGTCCACTTGGGATTCTCCCTCTCTCCCTCTCTCTCTCTCTTTCTCTCTCTCTGCCCCTCCCTTGCTCACTTGCATGCATGTGTCTGCACATGTGTGCTCTCTCTCAAAATAAATAAATAAACATTTTTTAAAAATGGAATGAACTGTTCTGTGTAGAATGGAGGCTACTTCTAGAAAAAACTAAAATTAATCGATGTTATAAAAAATTTAAATTCACAGGGGCGCCTGGGTGGCTCAGTCGGTTAAGCGGCTGACTTCGGCTCAGGTCATGATCTCGCAGTCTGTGAGTTCGAGCCCCGCATCGGGCTCTGTGCTGATGGCTCAGAGCCTGGAGCCTGCTTCGGATTCTGTGTCTCCCTCTCTCTCTGACCCTCCCCCGCTCATGCTCTGTCTCTCTCTCTCTCTCTGTCAAAAATAAATAAAACATTAAAAAAATTTTTTTTAATTTAAATTCACAAACATGAAGTCATGAACATACTCAGTATCAAAACATTCTGGGGGCACCTGGGTAGCTCAGTTGGTTGAGCGGCGGACTTCAGCTCAGGTCATGATCTCACGATCTGTGGGTTCAAGCTCCGCGTCGGACTCTGTGCTGACAGCTCAGAGCCTGGACCCTGCTTCAGATTCTGTCTCCCTCTTTTGGCCCTCCCCCACTTATGCTCTGTCTCTCTCTCTTAAAAATAAATCAACATTTAAAAAATTTTTTTTAAAAACACCATTCTGTATCAAACTGGCTTTGATCTCTTGACTGTACACACAAAAAATTATTATCCTTTTACCCTGTTCCTGGACATTTATAATATCTAAGCTCATGGTGTTTACATAATTCATATTATATATTCATATTCTGTAACAACAATAGAATTTGGTCCAAATCCCATAATGAGAGCAAGGACTTTGTTGTCAGTGAGGCTTAAGTTCAACCTCTCACCACAGCACTCACTAGCTGTGTAATCTTAAATAACTCAGGCACTTTGGCAAGTAGCAACGTCTACAAAAAGCAATGATACCTCAAAGTCTTGTTGAGAGGATGAAATGATAATTGTTACATAATACACACACATTGGCATTTATGCCATTCAATTCTTCTTCATGGTAATGCTTATGATCTTGAGTGAGGTGTGCCTTGAGTAGGTATTCAAATGTAAGGTAACTATTACATGAATCATGATATGATGATGAAGAAAATCTGCTAAGCCAATTCCTGGAGGATCAATACTAACTACTGAGTCATGTTAATTTTATAAGTGTTTTCAGATATGAATGAAGGATCTCAGATTTTTTTAAAGTCTATTTTCATTCAGAAAAGCCTGAAGTAAACAAGAAATAGGAGGAAATATATATGGTTGCTTAAAGATAAGCTCAAATCTTCAGTGGGAACTGAACAACTCACTCCATGGAATAAGTTTGCTTCTGAATTGGAAGCTAATCTATTGCATTATTGGTTATAAAACAAATAATTTCCAAAGGCAAATAGAATATTGTATGAAAGAAAAGAATGAAAGTCACTTGCTTAAATGTAAGTAGGCATTTCACAACCAGATGAGTTGCCCTTGACATCTCTATGATTCTTGCTTTACTTGAAAGGTCATTATTATGATAGTTGTTATTGGTTTTGTTATTCTTATTGATTGGGTTAGACTAAAGATTTTCATCAAAGATGTTACCCTTATTCTATAGACCTTCTTGCCTGGATCATAGAAATGAAAGAATGAAACAGTTAGGGCTTTACCTTGAACGTAAACAATGAGGTGAGCCAAATTTGCTTCTAAACGTTCCAAAATAGCAGAAAGTCTTTCCAATACATTTTCTCATTTGAAGCATAAAAACCTAAAAATAATTGATTCTAAGTATCGATTTTCTCAAGAGGCACTGATGGGGAAGTGTTGAGGAAAACACTCACTTTAAATATGGAATTTATAAATCAGAAAGATAGGTCTAGATTCTCAAAAACAAATACAAACAGCATAACCAACATGTGGTCATTAGATCTTAAAATACTGAAAGAAGTACCAGAGATCAAATTTGATGCCTTGCCTTCAGGTAAATGGGTACCATATGGGCACAAATGCAAGGTGCCATTATTTTATTTCTAAGAGGAGTTTCAGATACAGAGATATAATCTAAAAAAAAACATACAAAGGCAATAAATAGAGACAGTCTTAGTATAGATGAAATGTCCCAGATGACCCGCAGAGGTAAAAGAAAACCATCCTCCACCAATACGTCAAAAGAAAGTGCCTCGTGCTTCTCCTTATGGTTAATAAAAAGTCTGTATTACTTTTTTTTTTGTCTCACTGGGTGTTCAGAAAATCGATTTATAAGAGATCAAAAGCAGCAAGCCTAGGAAATAGCTATTTACCCTTATGTATTTCTCTCCCTCTACTGTGCTCATTTTCAAATGAGGAATGGTTTCCCTGCGTACTTCCTCTATGCCAATGCCCACCATCATACTTGGCTAAACTGCCATGGCTAATTACCAGAGGGGCTCTTTAATCAGCAGAGAACAGGGGAAAAGCAGACTTAAAAGAGCATCCACTGTGTGCTCCTGGCCTGAAGACAACTGAGATGCTGCATGATTGTTCATCTTAGCTCATTCTCCCTTTCATGGTGGGCTGGATCATGGGCTATGGGACCTGAGGACAGGTGTCTGAGGTCCCTCGGCCCCTCTGCCCCACCAAAGCAATATTCATCAGTGACCTGTTCCCACCTGACTTGCTTGGTCTTGCTTCCCTGGGGTAAATTAAAAGGAAAATTCTCCTAATTTAAAGGTAGAAAAGGATACTACTGGAAGTCTTAGTCTCAACAATCAGACAACAAAAAGAAATAAAAGGCATCCAGATTAGCAAAGAAGAAGTTAACCTTTCACTATTTGCGGATGACATGACACTCTATGTAGAAAACCCGAAAGGCTCCACCAAAAAAATTGCTAGAACTAATACATGAATTCAGCAAAGTTGCAGGATTTAAAATCAATGTGCAGAAATCTATTACATTTTTATAGCTATAGCAAAGCATCAGAAAAAGAAATTAAGGAATCCATCCTGTTTGCAATTGCACCAAAAAAAATAAGATACCTAGGAATAAACATAACTAAAGAGGTAAAAGATCTATATTCTGAAAACTATAGAAAGCTTATGAAAGAAAGTGAAGAGGACACAAAGAAATGGAAAAGCATTCCATGCTCATGGATTGGAAAAACAAACATTATTAAAATGTCTATACTACTCAAAACAAACTTTTGATGCAATCCCTACCAAAAATACCCTACCAAAAATACCTATCATTTAATGCAATGATTTAATGCAATCCCTACCAAAAATACCCTACCAAAAATACCTATCATTTAATGCAATGATTTAATGCAATCCCTACCAAAAATACCACCAACATTTTTTCACAGACCTAGAACAAATAATACTAAAATTTGTATGGAACCACAAAAATCCCAAATAGCCAAAGCAATCCTGAAAGAGAAAAACAAAACTGGAGGCATCACGATCCTGGATTTCAAGCTATGTTATTAAGCTGTAGTCTTCAAGACAGTATGGAACTGGTACAAAAACATACACATAGATCAGTGGAACAGAATAGACAACCCAGAAGTGGACCCACAACTATATGGTCAACTAATCTTCAACAAAGGATGAAAGAATATCCAATGGAAAAAAGACAGTCTCTTCAACAAATGGTGCTGGGAATACTGGCTAGTGACATGTAGAAGAATGAAATTGGACCACTTTCTTACACTATACACAAAAATAAATTCAAAATGGATGGAAGACCTAAATGTGAGACAGGAAACCATCGAAATCTTAGAGGAAAACATAGGCAGCAGCCTCTTTGACATCGTCCAGAGCAACTTCTTACAAGACATGTCACTGAAGGCAAGAAAAACACAAGCAAACATGAACTATTGGGGATTCATCAAAATAAAAAGCTTCTTCATAGCAAAGGAAGCAATCAGCAAAACTAAAAGTCAGGCTACAGAATGAGAGAAGATATTTGCAAATGACACATCTGATTAAGGGTAGTATCCAAAATCTACAAAGAACTTATCAAACTCAAAACTCAAAAAACAAATAACCCAGTTAAGAAATGGGCAGAAGACATGAGTAGACACTTTTCCAAAGAAAACATCCAGATGGGTAACAGACACATGAAAAGATGCTCAGGGAGCCTGGGTGGCTCCATTGGTTAAGCATCCAACTCTTGGTTTCGGCTCAGGCCATAGTCTCATGGATTCATGAGATCAAGCCCTGCATTGGGATTCTCTCTTTCTCTCTCTCTCTCTGCCCCTCTCCCACTCACATGCATGCTTTCACTCTCTCTTTCAAAATAAATAAAATAAACACTTAAAAAAAAAGAAAAGAAAAGATGTTCAACATCTTTTAGCCATCTTGTCAGAATGGCTAAAATTAACAACACAAGAAACAACAGATGTTTGTGAGGATGCAGAGAAAGGGAAACCCTCTTGCACTGTTAGTGGGAATGCAAACTGGTACAGCCACTCTGGAAAACAGTGTGGAGGTTCCTTGAGAAACTAAAAATAGAACTACCAGCAAATGCACTATTAGGTATTTACCCAAAGAATACAAAAATACAGATTTGAAGGGGTACAAGTTTACAACAACATTATCAACAATAGCCAAACTATTGAAAGAGCCCAAATGTCCATTGACTGATGAATAGATAAAGAAGATGTGGTGTGTGTATATAATGGAATATTACTCAGCCATCATAAAGAATGAAATCTTGCCATTTTGCAATGATGTGGATAGAGCTAGAATGAATTATCCTAAGTGAAATAAGTCAGTGAGAGAAAGACCATATCATTTCACTCATATGTGGAATTTAAGAAACAAAATAGATGAACATATGGGAAGCAGGGGGAAGAGAAGAAAAGAAAACAAACCACAATAGACTCTTCAGGATAGAGAACAAACTATGGGTTGCTGGAGGGAGCAAGGAGATGCGCTAGATGGGTGATGGACATTAAGGACACTTGTTGGGATGAGCACTGGGTATTGTATGTAAGTGATGAATCACTGAATTCTACTCCTGAAACCAATATTGCACTATATATTAATTAACTAAAAGTTGATTTTTTAAAAAAAAAGAAAGAAAACAAAAACAAAATATAATAAAAGCAGAAAAGGAAAGTGATGTGAATATAAGTACAACCTTTCAGTTCCTTAATAAATCACCTCCTCCCTACTTCTTTTACTCTTCTAGGAACTCCACAGCAGGGTATCTGTTATACTTCCGGGTTTATTCACTTTAGATCCATTTTAATGGCACTTCTCAGGAAACTTACTCAGATGAAAGTCCTTTGGATTCCAACTGGCTCCGAAATTTTTGAGTAACTCTCAGTGAGTGTCAGAAAATGTTGAAGATTAATTGGGCATTGTAGATCAAGTTCCAGGATGTCCACAGAATCTTAGCGGACTATAATGTTCTGTGTAACCACAAAAATACAAGAGGAAGAGCTTGTGGGGAAAAGAAATAAATGCAGAAATTAACATGCAGTACTTGGCTGGGCTGAAGTGAGACTCAGATCTGTCTGGGAAGTAAAGCTAACTGACACTTGTTCTCAAAAGTACCTATTTGCATCCACTGATTTACATTAGGGCTGAAAGTCCTTGGGGGAGGTGGGGTGGGACACACGTGAATCGTATCTCCATTTAGAGCTCAGGCCTACACAGGGATGTCTGGCAGAACTTAAGGAGCAAAAGGAAAGGACGCCAGGGTACAGAGAGGACAGTGGGGACTGCCCGCAAAAGAAAATCCACATTCAGGGCAAAAGTTGTCTAACATAGGAAAGGCAAAGGGTCTGAAGGTTGAGAGGAGAGGCAAGTTTGAGTGCCTCATTCAGTAAGCTGGTCCTTAAATCCATTCAGACAAAGCTACCTGGTGATGAGTACAAACCCCAGGCAGGAAAATAATTTATATGTGACCCGGCAAAGCCATTGCACTAAACTCAGCCACAGTTTGGGCCCAAGATCCCTTGTTCTGGGATCTTCAAGAGGAGGAAACATCTTCCTTCCCACTTCCCAAGATTTGGCCAAGCTATCTGAGCAAGTAGAAGCTTGTCAGAAGCCAAAATGACAGTAAGAATCTGCTCCTCCAGCTGGGGGAGTGCCAGTCAGGCGAGGAGGGTAGACTGAGGGGCAAGAGGCTCTGTGCAGAAGGGACAAGGAAGCCAGAGGCAGGGGAGTCCTGACTGACTGTGAGACATGTGAGGCAACTCTCCACGGTTTAGTGCAAGAGACTGCAGCTTCTGTTGGAACAAGGAGAGACTCAGAACAGTGAGATTTAGTTATTAATGTAAACAGGACGTAGTGTGGTAGTATGCACCAAATCAAGAAAGTTGACATTTTTTTTCTAGTCCTGTGAAACAAACAATCCAACTTCATTTCAGTGAGACTTATTTCTGAGTGATGTTTCTCAGATGACTTAGACGAACAGATTAGCAACTAGTATTTGGCAGAGACAGAAACCTTTGGATTTCAATAAATCACCTCCTCCCTAACTACACACACACACACACACACACACACACACACACACACACAAAACAACCTAAAGAGATAATGGAGTCATGGAACACAGGTTTGTTTTTAGGCTTATTGCCCAAGGCCTGACTACTATAGGTTTCTATTTAATTTTTATGTCTCTTTATGTGATAGATAGATAATAATAATGTCTCTAAAAATGGTTCAGTGACTCACAGAGAAGAAATTTTGTCCCCAAAGCATGTGTGGGATCTAACTCTTCTCTTCCAATCAGGAAGAGAGGGGAAGAAGAGGAGAGGCTATAGCATGAGGCCCTGTTCAGGCCATGTTCTCAGGGAACCTTCCTAAATTTGAGTTCACGCTGAGTTTGAACAGCTCAAAGTGGAAAAGTTAGAAGTTGAGATCTTCTTGCTTTTACCCATTGTACTCACCATCTCTATAGATGAAAGCTGCAGGATTTTTCCAACTTAAATCCAATCATTAAGTCCTCTAAGTTTTTGCAATACAGATGTTCAGAGAATTTCTGAGCTCTTCTGAGCTAGAGGCTTGCTATGTACAGTATTTCCTGATTTATTATCTTATCATTCAAATGAAAAACCCTGAGGAGAGCAGAATTATTTTCTTTAAATAAATGTTTGATTGCTATGCCTTAAATTGGAAAGCAATTTTTAATGGTCGATAATGACACTAAATTGATCATTAATTTGTTTTAAAAAAGGTGAACTTTTAAACAGTTATTCATTCTAACATGAAGAAGAATCCAAGAACAGAAGGCTGTAGCATATGCCTAAATGTTTATCACACAGTTCCTCCAATGTACATCCAATTTCTCATGTTGCATTGCATATATTCCTGATTTTTATGTGCACGAGCACATACACTATGAGTTAATAATTAGGACTGTGGAACAGGTGCCAGTCTTCCATAAGAGTGTAATGCATTGATGAACTTGGAGCCAGAAAGCTAATAGGTCAGATCCAGCTCCAATACATATTTGAGACCTACTTGGAAACTGAAGTTAGTGAACTTGTTTCCTCACCCTCAAAAATGAAAACGACAGCCATTGCCTTATAAGACCTCTATGAGGGGCGCCTGGGTGGCTCAGCCAGTTGAGCATACAACTCTTGATTTTGGCTCAGGTCATGATCTCAGCGTTCATGAGATCGAGCCCCTGCTTGGGATTCTGTGTCTTTCTCTCTCTCTGCCCCTCCTCTACTCGCTTGCTGGCTCTCAAACATAAATAAATAGACATTAAAAAAAGTATCTGTGAGAATTAAATGAGATAATGAACCAAAAAATGCCTGGCATCACTGTTATGATACAAATATATTAGAATACAGAAGGTACTCATATAAAAATATATTTAGTAAAGTATTTTTAAACAATTATGAAGATAAAAATATCCATACAATAATGAATACAACAGTAACAATTACAAATTAGAATCTATTGATGTGTTCTTATAGATTCCCACATAAGCCATCAATAAAAAAAATTCCATACAATCATTCCTTGAAATCCAGAATCGAAACATTTTCATCTGGAACATCTGAAAAATACAAATTTTCTTTTAAAAACAACTGTTATTTTTTTTTACATAAAATAGTATGGATTTCGATCAAAATGACAGACTAAGCCCTTATGCCTATCTACTCCCACCTCAATTTCCTAAAAATACCAGAAAATCTGTTTTTAAAAAGAATGAATTCACAACAGTGCTGCAAAATAAGAATGAGTGGAATTGATGGGCAGAAATTTTGAGACTTTCCAGAAATGAAAGACTGACAGAATCAAACTGATAGGAAAAACCACAACCCTGACCACGTGGAGGAGAAATCAGTTGCAAAGGTTAGAGCAACTCTAGGCCACTCAAAACTCAGGGATGACAGACAAAGTAGCAGGAAAGAATCCTGAGGAAAGTGCCTCAGTCATTGGCTGGTAAGCAGTTCGGCTGACCCCACTCTCCCACCTTTCACGACCCCACCACCAGCAGCGGTAGCAGCAGCATCTATCCCTGGGCCTGTGAGGTTAGTGGACTGGAGAGGGACTTGGATTGTCAGTGCCCAAAAAGAATACAGAATCCCCACAACCAGATAAGGAGCATTTGAACCCCATACCTGGCAGCATATCCCAGCTCTCCCCCTCTGACAACGAAGGCAGATTCTGGTAAACAGAAACATTATTTACATACAGTAAGTAAGCAAGGAATCTCAAATATAAAAATGAACACACACAAGAATTACCAAACGCTTTCAGAAAACCAACCCCATGAGAGAAGGCACCAAATTGAATAAAGAAAACCACAAACATCTAAAGAAACGACTTAACAGAATAAAGAGAAGGTGACTTTGAAATAAGTATAGTTGACCCTCACACTTGTGGATCCCATGTTTGTGAATATGCCTATTTGACAAAATGTATTTGTAATCCCCAAGTCAACACTCACGGTGCTTCCAAAGTCAATCACAGACATATATAGAGGGGTGAAATTTTTGAGTCCCCTGATGTGCACATTCCAACTAGGTGAAAACAAGGCAACACTCTATTTTTGTGTTTCAGCTCTCATACTGTAGACAAGTGTCTTTTTGTGGTGTATTGAGTGCCACGTTTTTCACATTTTTGTGCTTTTTGTTGGTGATTTCTCTATTTAAAATGGCCCCCAAGTATAGCACTGAAGTGCTGTCTAGTGTTTCTAAGTACCAAAAGGCTGTGACATGCTTTAGAGAGAAAATACATGTGTTCAATAAACTTCATTAAGGCATGAGTTATAGTATTGTTGGCTGTAAGTTAAATGTTTATGATTCAATAGTATATATTAAATAAGGGCTCATAAACGAGAACATCCATAAAAGAAGGTTACTTATTGGTGAGTTGATGGAAACATGACCAGGAGCTCACAGGCACCTAATCCTGCATTTCCCTTAGGAACAACAATGGTTCAATATTCACTAATTCAGTACTTGCTAATTTACTAATTCATGATGACTTTATAGAACATAACTAGTATGAATAATGAAAATAGGCTGTAGAGTAGATATCCTCATATGAATAAGATAGGCTATTGCACCTCAAAATAATATTATACTGTCTAGAAAATAATTTGAGATTCTTGGGGGGAAATGTATATAAAAATTAAAAATCAATAAATATACTTAATGGCAAAATGGACACTACTTTTAGAATAAATTAGCAAGTGAGATCAAGCCAAAAATGCCTCACAGACACTGCAAAGAGACACACATACAAAAAAAATGCAAAGTAGGTGAGAGAAATTTAGGACTAGACAGAGGTATAAAGTTTTAACATCTACCTAGTAGAAATTTCAAGACCAAAGAAGATAGAGAACAGAAAAGATTTCTCAAAATGAAAGAAAGACCTGTCTTCAAATTGCCACCGCCTATCAAGTGCTCAGCAGAATGAATTTTTGTGTCCACATGTGGACACAATGTGATAAAATTTCAATACCAAGGATAAAGAGCGGTTCCTAAAAGCTCCCAGAGAGAAAACCAGGTTTCCTGAAAAGGAACAAGGCTCATTTTAACTTGAGAATTCTCAAAGGCAACATTATATGCTAAAAGAAAATGGAACAGTATCTTCAAAGTTCTGATGGAAAACAAATTTAAGTATAAAACCTGGACTCAGCCAGACCAGCATTCAAGGGGAAAAAAGACATTTTTTTAATGCAAGGATTTTGAAAGTTGATCACTCATCTATCCACTCCAAAAGAACTATTACGGTACTTCAGCAAAACAAAAAAATAAATACATTAGGAAGACATGGGGCACAACTTGATCATTACTGACTAAGTAATAGCTTCCAAATAATTATTTAGACACACATCTAAGTTTGACAGACTTCTTTGATCACCACTTATATTTAAGTGGTGAACGTAAAAGTATTACAGGCCCAATGAGAAAGAAGGGGGAGATAAACTTTGAGAAACAGAAGAAGACCAAATTAAAAACAAAGTCCCACAATGGGATATTTCATGGAATCAGTGTGACCGCTGGGAAATAAACATTGCCTTCCTCTGGGAAGAGTGCTTTGAAATCCCGAGACTTAAAAGGTTCAAGAAGGAGACGGAAAAGGGTGCCTGGGTGGCTTAGTCGGTTAAGCGTCAGACTTCAGCTCAGGTCATAATCTCACCGTCAGTGAGTTCGGGGCCCCCAGTCGGGCTCTGTGCTGCCTGGAGCCTGTTTCAGATTCTGTCTCCCTCTCTCTCTGCCCCTCCCCCGCTCACACTCTGTCTCTCTGTCTCTGAAAAATGAATAAACCTTAAAAAAAAATAAAAAGAAAATAAAGAAGGAGACTAGAAAGAAAAAAAATCAAAAGAGATTTAAAGAGAGAAACTATATTATCCCATTTGGCTAAAAGTCATAATCCTAAATAAGTGATTTTTCCCAAGTCAGCAATTAGGAATGCCATTTGGAATTCCTGACTGCCAATTTTGCGATCAACTCTCCCCACCTCTATTAACTTCAATATTGCTAACACAGAAACAGTTATGATCCTGTCCTGAACTGAAATAGATGGTCAGTACACCTCACTGAAGGACTGGTGTGACACAAAATAGGTCGAGTCGAGAAAAGAAACACAGAGTAGAGCCATTCACCAGATGAGAAACACATTAAAAATTAAATTCATGCACTCTATGGAGCTTGCTTCCCCAGTGGGGTGTACATTTACACTAGGTCACAGAAACCACTATCTTCATTTGAGATTAGTCAGAAAGTTCTGCTACTTTATTGAGCATGTACCTACTCTATTACCTGTTTTAAGATGAGTTTAACAAACACACGGTTTTCTAAGTTGCATAGACGCCCAGCCTCCCAGACCGCCTGGGCAGTAGGTCTCCCATCAAGTCCTCTCAGAATCCTAAAGCTCTGATGAGATACTTCAGGGTTTCCACCAACAGCGATGTGCTTTCTCCCAATAATGAAGGCTTAATACATCTGAAGGACTCGGTCATTGCTCCTAACAGTTAAGCATAATGCTGTTCCTGGGAAAGTTTCATACAGGATAAAAAGAGGAATTTACTGTCTAAGACACTTGAAAAGTATTAAGTACAGAAAGAAAAAGGGTTTTCTAATAAAAAGAGACCTGGGTTCAAATCTCAACTATGGTATTGTCCACATGAGTTTGAAGAACTTATGTAACTCCTCTGAACCTCAGTTTCCTCACTTGGTAACTGATAACCTGCGCTAGCCTGGTGTACAGACTAAAGTAAATGAACGTTATCCAGCACTTGGTAGATGTTCAAAAATTGTTGGTTCCTGTAACTCAATCACAGTATATCCACTAGTGACATGGTTAATAGAAAATTTTGAGGAGTGAGGGAGAGGTCACAATGGCCTGGTTAACTTTGCGGTGATGCACTGTATACTGAAACTATTTGGACATTATTCACCTGAGAGGATAGATCCCTCCCATAAGAGATAAATATTTGCACAGATGACATAAAATCTAATTCTGTTGGCTTTGATCTGACACACTACAATTACTATAACTGATCTTGAATTTTTCTCCCTTTCTATGGCTCCAGTTGTGGTACTCTGTCTTACCATGTCTCATGGCTAGAAGTCCTAACATTGACTAAAATACTGAAAAAATTAGAACTCTCTTCTTGTATTCAGACTTGTTTAATGCAAGGGGTACTAAAGGAGGTAAAAAGTAAGCTATAATATTTGCCAGAGAGTAAACTCTGTTCAGTGGAATAGAATGGTAAGTTTCCTTGGCATAGAATTTGCGTACAAATTATTTGACAGTGGCTAAGTGAGTTTTCATGCCAGCAGGTTCTGTGGGCTACACTGTGACATTAACTCTGTTTCTTATTGTTGAGTCAGACATGAAAAAATTTCGTATCTTGAAATTTGTTTTATTCAACAAAATCAGAAAAAAATCATTTTCATTTATTTTTTCCAAGAATTGTTTTCATCTAAATGAAACTACTAAATATAATACTTTATCTTGCTCTCATGTTTGATATTTCTATCCTAACCAAATATTGTACGAAAATTATAACTTTCATAACTAAGAAATGAGTTCTACCGAAAACAACTTGGCATTTATTGAGACTAAAATTCACTTTATAAATGACTTTTTTTAAGTAAGCTCCACGCCCAACGTGGGGCTCAAACTCATGACCCTGAGATGAAGAGTCACATGCTCTACTGACTGAGCCAGCCAGGAGCCCTTTATATAACTTTTAAAAATACCTTCCATAAATGGGAGAAGATATTTGCAAATGACATATCAGATAAAGGGTTAGTATCCAAAATCTATATAGAACTTACCAAACTCAACACCCGAAAAACAAATAATCCAGTGAAGAAATGGGCAGAAGACATGAATAGACACTTTTCCAAAGAAGACATCCAGATGGCCAATAAACACATGAAAAGATGTTCAACGTCACTCATCATCAGGGAAATACAAATCAAAACCACAGTGAGATACCACCTCACACCAGAGTGGCTAAAATTAACAACTCAGGAAAAAAGGGTGTTGGTGAGGATGTGGAGAAATGGGAACCCTCTTGCACTGTCGGTGGGAATGCAAGCTGGTGCAGCCACTCTGGAAAACAGTGTGGAGATTCCTCAAAAAATTAAAAATAGAACTACCCTAGTAGTGCAATAGCACTACTAGGAATTTATCCAAAGGATACAGGAGTACTGATTCATAGGGGCACATGTACCCCAACGTTTATAGCAGCACTTTCAACAATAGCCAAATTAAGGAAAGAGCCCAAATGTCCATCAATTGATGAATGGATAAAGAAGATGTGGTTATATATACAATGGAATACTACTCGGCAATGAGAAAAGAATGAAATCCTGTCATCTGTAACAACATGGATGGAACTGGAGGGTATTATGCTAAGTCAAATAAGTCAGTCAGAGAAAGACAGATATCATGTTTTTACTCATACGTGGAACTTGATAAACTTAACAGAGGACAACGGGG
Source organism: Felis catus (assembly GCF_018350175.1). Lineage (NCBI taxonomy): Eukaryota > Metazoa > Chordata > Mammalia > Carnivora > Felidae > Felis > Felis catus. Next base: position 106,018,562 of record NC_058372.1, on the reverse strand, counting down.
GAAAGAAATGGTTTCAAACTGAGAGGGAGGCAAACCATAAGAGACTCTTAAATGCGGAGAACAATCTGAGGGTTGATGGGTGGCGGGGTGGGGGCGGGGCCTGAGTGGGGAAAGGGTGCTGGGCATTGAGGAAGGCACGTGTTGGGATGAGCACCGGGTGTTGTATGTAAGCGATGAATCACAGTAATCTACCAATCTACACTATATGTTAGCTAACTTGACAATAAATTATATTTAAAAAAATACCTTCCATAAAGTGAGGTAAACCTACACATGAAGTATTGAGGTTTCCCTTTATGACTATTAATCTATTTTTTAAGTGTATCTTTAATAGTTATCAGATATTCCTTAATCAAAATTTCTCTTCCCAATATTGTCACAGAATATCTTCTTAATAGGATTCCTTGAAACATCCTAGTCAAAAATACCTCCACCATATCCACTTGTTTCCATTGGCCTTTCTATAAAAAATCCTTTCAGTCAGGAATGGCTCTATACCTGCCACACCAAATTGCACCAACACCTCTGAAGGAAGACTGTCTCTAAAAGGATTGGAAGCTACGGGTTTCAACCTACAAGAAGCAAGGTGAAAAGGCAAACCCTATCCTATGGGCAGATGGCACTGCTCATCATAGTTGAAATTTTGGAAATCACCCTTTAGCTGCTCACTCTCCTTTGAGCCCTTTTCCTGTAGTTAAAGAATGTTCCTCCACAATGCCTTGCTCTGTCTCAGCAGGCCCCCGCTCAACAGTCAACCTTTAAAGTAATTTCCACTTCTGTTATCCATATTGAATAGAAGTCAGTGGCAAATTCCACTTCAATGTGAAAGAAGACCTAGGTCAAGACAAGCAGAAAAACATCAGCCAAAGGAGTGAGCACTGAGCTCTGAGTTCTCACGAGGTCCTAGAAAGTGCACAGGCGATTTAGAATCTGAAAGCAGAATATTCATAAAGTCATGGACCCCGCCATGCCCGTGTGTATTTTGCAATTTGTTATCACAAGAGCCCTCTCTGTCAGCTAGAGTGACTGCCTTCCTGCTCTGCAACCTTCTGGCACCCGCCAATGGAAGGGAAGGGCCAGGCCATCAGAGCACAAAAGCAGCTTTCTCTATCCCTCTTTCCATGAAAGAAAAAAGAGGAAAACATCCTTTTTTCTTTTTTTTTTCTGAAATTCCTCATAAACTGAGGTGCCCAGGCGGCTGTTCTAACTAGTGTTCTGAGTAATTTACATGGATTTATATTCTCCACTATTCTTTTTAGGAGGTGATTAATTACCATGGCAACCACTATATCACAAGACATCTATGCTTACTCAGAAATATTGTGAGTGTGATATACCTTCTTTTAAAAAAAAATACATGCTGAAAAGAAGATGAGAGGCCCTTAAGTATTATGTTTTAAAGATAATTTGCTACTCTAAACAATATAATTTGGAGTGCTTCATGGGGCTTGCTTTTGTTGAAAGGGAGAAAAATGAGAAGAAAAGAAGTCTAAATACTGACTATAGTATGCACGGAGAAATGACCTCAGATATAAATACACAAGGTTTATAAGTCCTAACAGTGTATCACGTCCATGGGGCCTTATGAGGCGTGGCGAGTGGAAGGAGAGAAGGATTGACTATCATTATAAGTGCTCTATTCCCATCTGTGACATATCTAAATAATGCATCATATTCATTTCACAAGGATCAGGAGAAGTCTATGCAATTCCTAGTTATGAAGCACGAAAGGCAGAAATCAAACAAATTCTAAGCTTGTCCTTAGAGCTTGAGTGAAATCATCAGAAATTGGTTTTGTTACCACAAGCTTTCTGAGCAGCATCTTCTGAGAAGCCCAGCAGGGAGGCTACAGAGAATAAGTGCAGAGGATGATGGGCCACGGGAAAACTACTGGCTTGCCCAGCCCAGGAATCTGGATCACATACATTCAGAAGGGCCTTCTCAAGTTCTCATTTCCAACTGCCTCCAGAGTAAACGTGGACCGAACATCAAGTTACTCCAGTTTCTGAAAGTCCCAATGATATTCATTTCCCCAAAACTTCATATAATCGTTGAAAAGACACAGTTCACACAGCACCAAGTTATACCACAAAATGAGTTTTTAGAAATGAAGGATTTGAATGTCTTGGTTTTGCGAGAAGAAAATCCTCAATCTGTCTGAGATTTGGTTCACTTAGCATTTTTCATCTTGGATTTGGGTACAGAAAGTTAATTTTTTGGGGTAGAGACCACAAGAGGCTTTAAAAGGTGTTCTTTTTTGACATATTTGTAGGTAGTATGGAGGTTAAGATAACAGACTCTAAAGCCAACTGAATTCAGATCTTAGCTTGGCTACTTGCTCTGTTACCTTAAACTTTTTTTTTCTTTGGTTTCCTTCACTGTGAAACAGTGAAGATAATAATAGCTGAAAAAAATTTGAAATGGCATTAGGCAGCAATAGTAAAAAACAATAAGGGTATTTGCCCACCTTGATCTGGAGGCACCTCTTTATCCATAGTTTCTCAGAAACCAATAGCAACAATTAAGCAGATAATTCACCCTTAGGACTCACTCCATCTACCTGCAAGGTGAAAAACCCTTTGGGTGACTCAGACCCATTTTGGGCGCAAAGATAATTAAATGATGTACCAGGCAGTGACTGAATCATACATGGGTAAACCTGACAGACTTAAAGCCAGTAGTCGACCATTAACTTAGAAATGGGCCACATTCACCGTGAAAATAGATCTGGCAATTTGAGGAGTGTCCTTGGGCATCACCAAACAAACCAGCTGCAGCTTTCCCATGCTAAATTTCTGAGACTGGGACTCGTAGACAACAACCATCTGTACACTAGTCTTCTTTGATTGTGCGTTTGTTTTTGTTACAACTTTATTTGTGCAAACCCTAGTACTGTTCTTAATAGAAGAGGAAGAGAAAGCTATGATTTGAAAGATACTTCTTTGTTTTGCAACGCAAGCAAGAATAGACTTAAGCTCTGATGTGACAGAGGCACCACTACGAGCATAACAAATCAAATGCTTGCAGGCTCAAACAAGGCCTGGTGACCTCCTAGCATCAAAAACAACCAAATAATGATAGTTCTATTAGCTAACTTTTACTGAATACTAACCATGGACCAAGTGCTTACGATAGATCCTCATAAGATCTCTGTGCAGTCAATACTATCATAATCTCTATTTGATAGATGGGGTATGGAGGTTTGCAAAAAGACAGGGTAAAGGATTCAAATGCAGGCAGTCTGACCCAGACCACTGCCCTCAACCACTGTTCTGTGCTATGCTCCTTTAAAAACTTACCCCAGAAAACTCCGAGTGCAGCACACAAGGGATTATTTTACTCCATAATGACTCAGATTCATTCACTTGCTCAGAAGTACTTACTGAGTGCTCACCGTGACAGAAATCTGTGCCAGGAACTGTAGAGTTACTAAAAGAAATAAGATTGGGCCCTGCCCCCTAATCACCCACAATCGAAGAAAGATCAGATTGGAATACAAACAACCATATTTCAAGGTAGTCTGTGATTTTCAGTTAGAAAGGATGAAGGGACATGAGCATTAGGTTGCACCATTACATTCCCGAAGCCTTTGATGTTTGGGTATCTACTCAGAAGCTAATTTAGGATTAAAGCTTAGAAAAGAAGTTTGCTTAGGTCCTGTGCTTCAGATCACAGAAAAAAAAATTAAAACTTCTATATTTCAATTCTATATAGGTTAGAGCTGGCTTTCCTTTCAAATACGCCAAGGCACTAAAAACAGTGTTCCCACAAAAATGGCTTCAAGGAACTTCTATCACTGGGTAACATAAAACTGTCACACACAGTCCAGTCCAAGGAGGGTCTGGGAGAGTTTCCTTTCCGAGGAAATGTCCACGAGGAACTGTCAGTGACGGGAGGTTTCAGTACGGCAGTGCCCTCCCTCATTCCACTGGTTCTAGTGTGGCCTTCCATCACGATGCCTTCCAACCAAGAGTCAGAGCAGGCAGTCCCAACTACAGAGCTGCATGTTTTGGACCTAGGATCTAGACCAAGAATAAGTACATAACCCAAGCCAGGCCAAAGTCATTTTCTGGAATTACTATAAGGCTATAAAAAAGCAAAGTTCCTATCTACTGTGCTTGCCGAGTCAGAAGATGTAAATCCTGCCTTCCTCATGGTGAAGGCCTCTCTATAGAATAAAACTAAAAGGAATTAAAAAGAGCCAAGTGATGGAGCAAAAGGCAGAGTCCTGACCACATCCTTTCAGCCCCTGGATCCAGCTGTGCCTAAAGCTAGTCACCATTGCCTTCCCCAACACGAGACAATAAACTGCATCCCAGCTTGAGTTAGATTTCTGTCACCAGGAGGAGACAGAGTGGTATCAATTAATATCTGTTGTACACAATGCCACATAATAGCACGGGCTTCAAAACCAAGCTCCAGCAATGTTACTCAGGGTCTATGTGACTGAAAACAATTTGCAACCTTTCCACCTCAATAGCTTCATCTTTAAAATGGAGATGGGGGTGCCAGTGTGGCTCATTCAGGTAAGGGTCCGACTTTGGCTCAGGTCATGCAGTTCATGAGTTTGAGCCAACATCAGGCTCTGTGTTGACAGCTCATAGCCTGGAACCTGCTTCGGATTCTGTGACTCCCTCTCATTGCCCCTCCCCTGCTTGCACTCTGTCTCTTTCTCTCAAAAATAAATAAACATTAAAAATTTTAAATTAAAATAAAATAAAATAAAATAAAATAAAATAAAATAAAATAAAATACAGATGAAGGGGTGCCTAGGTGGCTTGGTCAGTTAAGCGTCTGACTTCAGCTCAGATCATGATCTCACAAGTTCATGGTTTCGAGCCCTGCATCAGGCTCTGTACTGACAGCTCAGAGCCTGGAGCCTGCTTCAGATTCTCTCTCTCTCTCTCTCTCTCTCTCTCTCTGCCCCTCCCTCACTTGTACTCTGTTTCTCTCTCTGTCTCAAAAATAAACAAACATTTAAAAAAATAAAAAACAAAATAAAATGGAGATGAAGGTTTCAGAGGATTGAACAGGATAAGAGATGTAAGGCACCTGGCACGTGACTGATACACGGCAATGCCAAGACACCTGAGGGCTACAAACATCACTATCACCATCATCATCACCATCACTGTGACATAACTGTGTAAAATTAACTTTTACATGTCAGCTCAGCTAGGTTATCGTGCCCAGTTATTTGGTCAAGCACCATTCTGGATGCTGCTATCAATGTATTTATAGATGTGATTGATATTTACAATCAGTTGACTTTAAGTTTATTACCCTTAATAATAAGGGTGGATCTCACACTTTAGACCTAAAAACACCTTCAGATTGAAAGTAAGGGCATGGAGAACCATCTATCATGCTAATGGTCACCAAAAGAAAGCCAGAGTAGCTATACCTACAGCAGACACTCTAGATTTTAAAATAAAGACTGCAACAAGAAATGAAGAAGGGCATTATATCATAATTAAAGGGTCTATCCATCAAGCAGATCTAACAATTGTAAACATTTATGCCCCCAACATGAAACACCTAAATATATAAATCAATTAATTACAAACATAAATAAACTCATTGATAATACTACCAAAATAGTACAGGACTTCAACACCCCACTTACAACAATGGACAGATTATCTAAACAGAAAATTTACACGGAAACAATGGCTCTGAATGACACACTGGACCAGATTGACTTAACAGATAATATTCAGAACATTTCATCCTAAAGCAAAGGAATACACATTCTTCTCAAGTGCACATGGAACATTCTCGAGAATAGATCACATACTGGGACACAAATCAGCCCTCAAGAAGTTCAGAAAGATCAAGATCATACCGTGCATATTTTTAGACCACAACACTATGAAACTCGAAATCAACCACAAGAAAAAAATTGGAAAAACAATGAATACTTGGAGATTAAAGAACATCCTACTAAAGAATGAATGGGTTAACCAAGAAATTAAAGAGGAATTTAAAAAGTACATGGAAGGCAATGAAAATGATAACACTAAAGCCCAAAACCTCTGGGATGCAGCAAAGGTGGTCATAAGAGGAAAGTATATAGTAATCCAGGCCTTTCTAAAGAAGGAAGAAAGGTCTGAGATATACAACCTAACCTTACATCTTTTTTTTTATGAAATTTATTGTCAAATTGGTTTCCATACAACACCCAGTGCTCATCGCAAAAGGTGTCCTCATCAATACCCATCACCCACCCTCCCCTCCCTCCCACCCCCCATCAACCCTCAGTTTGTTTTCAGTTTTTAACAGTCTCTTATGCTTTGGCTGTCTCCCACTCTAACCTCTTTTTTTTTTTCCTTCCCCTCCCCCATGGGTTTCTGTTAAGTTTCTCAGGATCCACATAAGAGTGAAAACATATGGTATCTGTCTTTCTCTGTATGGCTTACTTCACTTAGCATCACACTCTCCAGTTCCATCCACGTTGCTACAAAAGGCCATATTTCATTCATTCTCATTGCCACGTAGTACTCCATTGTGTATATAAACCACAATTTCTTTATCCATTCATCAGTTGATGGACATTTAGGCTCTTTCCATAATTTGGCTATTGTTGAGAGTGCTGCTATGAACATTGGGGTACAAGTGCCCCTATGCATCAGTACTCCTGTATCCCTTGGGTAAATTCCTAGCAGTGCTATTGCTGGGTCATAGGGTAGGTCTATTTTTAATTTTTTGAGGAACCTCCACACTGTTTTCCAGAGTGGCTGCACCAATTTGCATTCCCACCAACAGTGCAAGAGGGTTCCCGTTTCTCCACATCCTCTCCAGCATCTATAGTCTCCTGAATTATTCATTTTGGCCACTCTGACTGGCATGAGGTGATATCTGAGTCTGGTTTTGATTTGTATTTCCCTGCCCTTACATCTTAAAGAGTTGGAAAAAGAACAGCAAATAAAACCCAAAACCAGCAGAAGACAGGAAATAATAAAGATTAGAGCAGAAATCAATGCTATTGAAAAAAAAAACAGTAGAACAGATCAATGAAACCAGGAGCCGGTTCTTTGAAAAAATTAACAAAATTGATAAACCTCTAGCTAGTCTGATCAAGAAGAAAAAGGAAAGGACCCAAATAAATAAAATCAAGGATGAAAGAGGAGAGATCACAGCCAACACTGCAGAAATACAAACAATAATAAGAGAATATTATCAGCAATTATATGGCAATAAATTGGGCAATCTGGAAGAGATAAGCAAATTCCTAGAAACATATAACCTACCAAAACTGAAACAGGAAGACATAGAAAATTTGAACAGATGCATAATCAGTAAAGAAACTGAATTAGTAATATAAAAAAAAACCCAAAAATAAGAGTCCAGGGACAGATGGCTTTCCAAGGGAATTCTACCTAACATTTAAAGAAGAGTTAACACCTATTCTTTTGAAGCTGTTCCAAAAAATAGAAATGGAAGGAAAACTTCTAAATTCATTCTACGAGGCCGGAATTACCTTTATTCCAAAACCAGACAAAGACACCACTAAAAAGGAGAACTACAGACCAATTTCCCTGATGAACATGGATGCAAAAATTCTCAACAAGACACTAGCCAACTGGATCCAACAGTACACTAAAAGAAATATTCACCATGATCAAGTGGGATTTATACCTGGGATGCAGGGCTGGTTCAATATCTGCAAATCAATGTGATACATCACATTAATATAAGAAAGGACAGGAATCACATGATCCTCTCAATAGATACAGAGAAAGCATTTGATAAAATATAGCATCTTTTCTTGAAAAAAAAACCCTCAAGAAAGTAGGGATAGAAGGATCATAACTCAAGATCATAAAAGCCATGAAAGACCCACCACTAATATCATCCTCAATGGAGAAAAGTTGAGCTTTCCCCCTAAGGTCAGGAACATGACAGGGATGTCCACTCTCAACACTGTTATTCAATATAGTATTGGAAGTCCTAGCCTCAACAATCAGACAACACAAAGAAATTAAAGACATCCAAATTGGCAAGGAAGAAGTAAAATATTCACTCTTTGCAGATGACATGATACTCTCTCTATAGGGAAAACCCGAAAGATTCCACAAAAAAACAAAAACAAAACAAAAACCCTGCTAGAACTGATCCATGAATTCAGCAAAGTAGTAGGATATAAAATCAACGCACAGAAACTGGTTGCATTTCTATGAATAATGAAACAACAGAAAAAGAAATCAAAGAATCGATCCCATTTACAATTGCACCAAAAACCATAAAATACCTAGGAATAAGACTGACCAAAGAGGTGAAAACTATAGAAATCTCATGATAGAAACTGAAGAAGACACACAAAAAAACGGAAAAATATTCCATGCTCATGGATTGGAAAAATAAATATTGTTCAAAATGTTGACACTATCCAAAGCAATCTATATATTTAGTTCAATCCCTATCAAAATAACACCAGCATTCTTCACAGAGCTAGAACAAACAATTCTAAAATTCACATGGAACCAGAAAAGATCCCGAATAGCCAAAGCAATCCTTAAAAAGAAAAACAAAGCTGGAGGCATTCACAATTCTGGACTTCAAAATATATTCCAAAGCTGTAATCATCAAGACAGTATGGTACTGGCACAAAAACAGACACATAGATCAATGGAACAGAACAGAGAACCCAGAAATGGACCCAGAAACATATGGCCAACTAATCTTTGACAAAGCAGGAACGAGTATCCAGTGGAAAAAAAGAATCTCTTCAGCAAATGGTGTTGGGAAAACTGGATAGCAACATGCAGAAAAATGAACCTGGACTATTTTCTTACACTATACACAAAAATAAACTCAAAATGGATGAAAGACCTAAATGTAAGACAGGAAGCCATCAAAATCCTCTAAAAGAAAGCAGGCAAAAACCTCTTTGACCTCGGCTGCAGCAACTTCTTACTCAACATGTCTCCAGAAGCAAGGGAAACAAAAGCAAAAATGAACTACTGAGACCCCATCAAAATAAAAAGCTTCTGCATGGTGAAGGAAACAATCAGCAAAACTAAAAGGCAACCGACAGAATGGGAGAAGATATCTGCAAATGACATATCAGATAAAGAGTTAGTATCCAAAATCTATACAAAACTTATCAAACTCAATACCCAAAAAACAATCCAGTGAAGAAATGGACAAAAGACATGAATAGACACTTTTCCAAAGAAGATATGCAGGTGGCTAACAGGCACATGAAAAGATGCTCAACATCACTCATCATCAGGGAAATACAAATCAAAACCATAATGAGATACCACCTCACACTTCTCAGAATGACTAAAGTTAACAACTCAGGCAACTGACAGATGCTGGCGAGGATGCTGAGAAAGAGGGACCCTTTTGCACTGCTGGTGGGAATGCAAACCAGCGCAGCCATTCTGAAAACAGTATGGAGGTTCCTCAAAAAATTAAAAATAGAACTACCATATGACCCAGCAATTGTACTACTAGGTATTTATCCAAAGGATACAGGTGTGCTGTTTCAAAGGGGCACATACACCCCTATGTTTATAGCAGTACTATTGACAATAGCCAAAGTATGGAAAAAGCCCAAATGCCCATTGACAGATGAATGGATGAAGAAGATATGGTATATACACACACACACACACACACACACACACACACACACACACACAATGTAGTATTACTCGGTAATCAAAAAGAATGAAATCTTGCCATCTGCAACAACGTGGATAGAACTAGAGTGTATTATGCTAAGTGAAATTAGTCGGTCAGAGAAAGACAAATACCATATGACTTCACTCATAGTTGGAATTTAAGATACAAAACAAATGAACATAAGGGAAGGAAAGCAAAAATAATATAAAAACAGAGCGGGGGAGGCAACATAAGAGACTCTTAAATAGGGAGACCAAATTGAGGGTTGCTGGAGGGGTTGTGGGTGGGGGGATGGGCTAAATGGGCAAGAGGCATTAAGGAAGACACTTGCTGGGATGAGCACTGGGTATCATGTAGGGAATGAATCACCGGATTCTACTCCTGAAATCATTATTGCAGTATATGCTAACTAACTTGGATGTAAACTTAATAATTAATTAATTAATTAAAAAAATAACAAGGGTGGGTCTCATCTAATCAACTGAAGGCTTTAAGAGCCAAAACTGAGATTTCTTGGAAAAATAATTTTGCGTAAATACTGTAGCAGATATGTCTGAATTTCCAGCCTGCTGTACTGCCCTAGAGATTTTGGACTTGCCTGCCCCTACAATTGCATGAGCTGATTTTTTAAAATAAATTTTCCCTGTCTCTCTCTCTCTCTCTCTCTCTCTCTCTCTCTCTCTCTCTCTGTCTCTCTGTGTCTCTCTCTATATATATGTGCCTATATATATGCACAGCACTCACACATACATACACATATATACGTATTTATTTTTACATAAACATATATATAATATATATGCATATATGTACAAAACATAAATATTTATATTTATAATATATAGAAATGTATTAAAATACTTTTTATTATATATCTTATATCTTATATATTTATATTTGATTGACTTTCACAACTGTTCTCCAAGAAGCAAGACATTTCTAGGCTGTCTTCATCCAAGACCTAAGTATGGCATCTCACAGTGGAACATATGCACATAGAGCAAACTACTATTTGTGGCTTACACTTTATCAGTCTCTGGCACAAATCTCATGTGTGATTAGAAATTTATCATAGGAGAGAACTGTTCTGGAGGCCCAGTTCTCATCTCAGAACTGTGTGAAGCATTAAGTTGTTGTATTTTTTCGCCCATTGATTTGGAGGGGATTTGTTTTTAACCAATGCACAAAGAAAACTGATTGGCCCTTTCCTGAGTAATAAGTATTGACATCTTAAATTATAATCCAAGGCTCTGGGTACAGAAATTGATCCAGACTAAGAAAGCCGAAAGCAACGCATTATCTCCAGTGATGCAAAGAAACCTCCTCCATGTTCAGCAGAGAGCACCGTCTACCAGCCATCCTTCCTCCACCCACGCTCTCTGAATGGCATTTCCATCTCCTCTCTTATTTACTGCCCATTTACTATGGAGCCAGGTTCCATGCAAAGCACTTCATATATTTTTTCTTGATTATTCTTTCCCACAATCCCCTTTTCCACTCAGTAAACACTCATAAAGCAGCATGTTTCTGGAATGAAAAAGATGAAAGTAACATATTTTGGATGAAATGGAAGTAGAAGGAAACCCTGCCAAATGCCTCTTAAAAGCTGCAACACCTGCTGACTAAAAATAGCTGCCTACATCGCCCAAGGAAAGAATCCATTCTTTTCTTTCAAACTCTGGCTTGAGAAATCTATCTGCATGAATCAGTTCATCAGCCATTGATTAGCTTCTCTAATTAGTTTCTCTATTAATTGCAAGAGAAATACAAGGCTGTTTTGTAGGTGGCAAATGAAGGGAACCCAACCCAGCGTGCACCTATGCCTTAGGCAGAAATTCTGACCCCAGAACTCAAAGCTTGGCAGAAGCATGTGCATCTCCTCATCATATTCATTCATTCAACAAATATTTGTTGAATACAGCATCTCCTATATGACAGCTGCTCTACATGATTTAAAAAACAAACAAAAGCCCCTGCCCTAAAACAAATACACCTGTTTCCTGCTTTCATCCAGGGCTTCAAAGTATGTCTCTGAAGAAGGCTGTCACTGCAGGGAAGCCACAGGTTCTGGAAGCCCTTGCTCCCAGCATCTCTCAGGGCCAGGCCTCCTCCTCTCCCTGCCCTGTGAGCTCAACATCCCTTCTCTCCTCTTCTCCTTAGCCAAAATGATGCATACCTTCTATTGTCATTTTTGTCGTGATTTCTATTTTTTGCCTTCCAAGAGCAAGTATTACTGGAAATTTCCTGCCTGTACAACAAATACAAGTCCTGCTCCCAAAGAAAGTATGATATTCGTGTTACTCTCAACTCCCAAACTAACTCTTCTTCTGCTTCTGTTCTTACCCCTCTTCTTACATATTTATCAGGCTGCATATGAATAATTATAACGGCTAACATGTTTCAGGCATGGCAGCAAGAACTATAAATATATTATCTTATTTAATTCTCCACAATGACCCTCTGAGGTAGGTGTCTTTGTAACTGCACAGTTGATGAAACCAAAACTCAGAGAGTTCAGGTAACTTGCCTGAGGTCGTGCCACTGTTACACCAAAGAAAATCAAACACTGACCACCATAAACCCAATTCACCTTTCTCTTAAGTAGCAATTACAATCAAGACCCATGGCTTCAGAAAGGAGAAGTTAGGGATGCATCACACCTTGCCATTTCTTCTCTGCATCTGTCTCCTGGCTGGGCTCCTTGTAACCATCTAGCTGCACTCAACTCACTGTTTATACTACAGGAAGCCAGAGCTTGTGAAAACGAAAATTGGCCATGGCATTCTTCTGCTTAGAGCCTCAATACTATTCAGTGCTCTTAAGATAAAGCACACACACTGAACAAGCTTCCAAAGCCCTACCTCATCTGACCCCCGCCTACTCTTCCAGCCTCTAACATCTCCCTCCCTCACACAGGGAGCCACAGCCATCTGAACCGCTTCCATTCCCCAGAATGCACCATGTGTCCACCCCCACAGTCTTCTGATGTGTTTCCTTTGTCTTAAACACATTCCCTGCCACTCAAACTCACACAGACACACACAGACACACACACACACACACACACACACACACACACACTCCTCTCCTTATTCTAGCTAAGTCGTCCTCACCCTCCAGTTGCCAGGTTAGCTGTCACATGCTCAGATGCCATCTCCAATCCCTCATATCAGGCATTCCATGGTTCTCCACTATTCTGTGAGATCTTTCCTACACTTGGTGCCTCACACCAGCCAGGCACAAAGCAGGCTCAAAATAAATGATCACACAAATGAACAAATGGATGATGTGGTGGGAGAGTCTATCATCCCGTACTCCAATCTCCTCAATGTATTTGTCTCATCCAGACCAGTTCAGATTATCAAAGGTGCCTGGTGTGGATATCCATGACATCTACCAGGCACAGGAGCCCATTCTTTCTGCTCTCTGTGCAAATGCACCCTGGAAAACTAACCCTCCGCACCACACACTGGGGCAAACTGCCTCTGCACTTCCTTGGTGCATGTGTCCATACTGAAAGAGATGAAAAGGCCCTGGCTGTTCTTCATATAAAGTTGTCAGTTTAAGGGCAAAGTGAGAGAAATGTGGATCAGTTAAGGAAGCCCTCAACTGCAAGTAAAGCAAATTTCAACTTAACCTGGCCTAAGCAGTTAGAATATTTATTATGCCATATAATGGAAGTCCAGTGATAGAGCAAACTCTGAGCGTGTGGCACGTCAGTCAGTCAGTTGCTCAATACTATCTTCAAGGATCCAGGAACTTTTCCTGTCTCTACTATGTTGTCCTCAGCATCAGTGACATCTGAAGGCTGGTTTCCTTTATGGTCATAAGGTGGCTGACAGTAACAGCCAGTGGTAAAACAGATGTTTCCTTGATCAAATCCAACAGAGAAAGAGAAATCTCTCCCCCTCACCATCAAATGTAAGTACTTCCTTTCAATATGATTGAGCCAACCTGGGACCTATGCCTGCCTGAAGACTGACGACAATATGCCAGCTCCCGAGTCCAGAAGAATGCCAAGAACTAATTGGCTTATCAGAACCATCTGGGGCAAAAATGGATGCAGTAGTGATGGAACCAACAAGAGACTACGGAGGACAAAATATGCAATACCAAGGACAGAAGCAAAAGACTACACTTATTTCCACGTAACACAACTATATTTCTCTTTCTATTTGCAATGGCTCCCGAAGATGTCACATGTAAATACTCCATATTCCTTTTGGATGTGTGGTTGTATTTCTTCTTGCTGACACTAGCTTCTCTTCAAGTTAATCATGTTCTTCTGCCAACACGCTTATGTTGAGTCAGCATTTAACAGTTAGAGGTTTATTGCTTACAGCAGCTAGAGAAACTGCTTCACTCAACCCTGCACAGAGGCAATACAAATGGTATCAAAAAATGTAAGCCAAATCACTTCATTACTCTTCTTTATGTACGCAGATCTTCGATAATGTCATAAAGCAGAAGTTTCATCACCCCATAGTGGATAAAACATCCCATCTGAGTGATGCAACAAAGGCTGGAAAGAGGAAAAGAAAGGCTGTTACAGGTAGTAACCTTCCAGCCCTGTATTGCTCTCCAGTGTGTCACATTTGTGTGTTCTGGGGCAGAAATTTAAAAGCCAACTTAGATAACTGACACTTTTAGAAAAAATACTACACTAATTTCCATTCTATTCCAGGGCAGATAACTTATCAAGTTATCCTGAGTCCCCCTTTGCAGGGTTTGTCTAAATACATTGAGGTAACAAATAATTCTTTGGTTGGAACTCTAATCTAGCACACAAGATATTTAACTTAACTATGTGGGCTCTTTGCCCCGAGGACACAGCACATATGAACCACTCTTGAAATGGCTGGACTGTCATGTTATTCTGAGTATCAGCAGACGAAGAAGAAAGGCTATATATATATATATATATATATATATATATACACATATATATATATACCCATATATATATTTAAATATACATATAGATACATGTATTTTCTAATATATATTATTATATATAATACAAACATATAAATATATAGCTATATATATACATATGTAAATATATGTGTGTGTGTATATATATTATATAGCTTTAAAAATAAACTTCATTTGATTTGTCACAAGGTTTTGGGTTGTATTGTCATGTATAATCATGCACCAAAAGAGTTGTACTGGGATTTAGTGACCATGGATTTCAAATGACTTGTCAAAATTCTCATAGCTGTTGCATAGATACATTCTCATATCTCATAGATACATGCATTTATTGACCAGTATGCCTCTGAAAATCTGGGTAGGTGATGTTTGATCTCACCGATGGAGAGCCCTGGACATATTCCAAAGGCAGCAAAGTTGATCTCCTCCAACCAAAAATACTTATAGCTCTCTAGTGGTACAACTTCCCACACTATAAAAACCCAACCAGACCTTCTCTCATGTCCCATGTCCCATGTTCCAAAGACGCCTTCAAGCAATGTTCCCACCCTTCCTTGTGACTGATTTCAGCTCTTAAGGGAAAAGCAGTCTAACTGATTGACTAAAATAATAACTGATTAACTAGATTAAAATATGCTTGAGAGCAGAGACCTAACCTTATGTGTTTGCATCTCCGAACCACACTTAGGACTTTGTTTTCCTTGCAGCAGACATGCAAAGGATATAAATCTAATCTTGTTTAATTTTCCCAGGGTGATGTATTTGAAGAAGAAATTTATCTCAAATTAATTTCTGACTGGTAGAAATTGCTTAGGAAAATATTTAGGACCAGGCGTAAGAAATGTCGTTCTCCTATCTCCTGGCTTACTTTGAGCTAGGACTTCTAACTACCATATAACCCTCTTACCATTCCTTCCCCAGACCACTGAAAATACACCATTAATTCATCAAACAATTATGATCAACATATATTAAATTCAAGGAGTATGTGGAGCACAGAGCAGAAAGCACTAAACCAGCCAGGCATGGGCTCTACTACTCTCATGTAGTTTTCTTGGTAATCGGTTCCTTCTTCCCCATTTTTCACCAGGCTTTATACCTGCCGGTAATGATAATAATAATAAAATAAGTTTGAGTAGGACTTTCTCTATGTCAGATGCTGTTCTAAGTGCACTAGATAGATAGATAGATGGATAGAGAGATAGACAGATAGCTGTATATATCTATGTATATAGATATAAAATCTTTTAGTCCTCAACACAACCTGTGAGCAGAAAAGAAACTGAGGTCTCTGAGATCAGAGTGCTAAGATACTGAAATAAGCAAGTAGCCCTCTTCTCAATTTCTGCTGTCTATAACAAGCTTTAAGTGACTTCTGCTTTCATTTCTACAACTGATTATCCCAACGGAAATTTCTTGGCAGATGGAATTGAAAATTTTAGGGAAACAGTGGGTAGATAGACACGTGTGTTGAGTTTTAAAGTATGAGTAGGACTTAAGCAGTGCACCTCAGTATTTTCCTAACTCTGGAACCACTCAAATTATCTCTCTATACTTTTTTATATCCCCTACTTCTCCATAGATCAATTTGAAAAAAAACTAAAACTAAAATTCATTGAGTACCTACTCTGTGCCAGGCACTACCACATACATTATTTGAGAAACTAAAAATTAGAGAACATAAAATAATACCTCTCTTGAAAGGGCTTCTAGCAGGTCATTTGTCCCTTCATTCAACAAATATTTATTGAGCACTTAACTTTATGCCAGGTTCTATGTAAGATGTTGGGTAGAGAACACCCTGGTAGATTTAACCGCTGGGAGGGTTCAGACGCATAAAGAATGTAGACCGTAAATGATATAAAATAGCCTGTAACTGGAATGAGGCATCTAACCCAGACTTGGGGGTTGGGGGGTGGATGTCAAGGTCTTCAGATGCATAGGTGCCTTTGTGTTTTGGTTGAAGAATAGTTATGTCTCATAAACAAGCTTCTATGTCACAGCCTTTTTTTTTTTTAATAGAAAGAGAAAAAGCACAAGTAGGAGAGGGGCAGAGGGAGAGAGAATCCCACCCAAGCAGGCTTCACACTCAGTGCAGAGCCTACTGCTCTTTGCACTCAGAGCTCGATCCCATGACCCTGGGAACCCTGGGAACATGACCTGAGCTGAAATCAAGAATCGGATGCTCAACTGACTGAGCCACCCAGGTGCCCCTCTCTTTAGATTGTAGTGTATAGCTAGCCTATAGCTCTGCCTGGTAGTGCCTCAAAACTGAGGATCAGGTTTTTATGATTCCATTCATCGCTTTACTTTATTCATTTCCTAAGATCAAAACAGCTCCAGAGAGAAAGTTAGTAATTCACCAAAATGGAGATTTTGACATGGAATGAGGGTGACTTTGATTCATTAATATGTCATACGTCTTCTGTGGCTTTTTTCCTTTGTTCACTTGCTAACATTTCCCTCAGAGGGGCCAGGAATCAACATTCTATGCCTCATGAAGCCAATTACTTTAATGGTTAAAACAGCAGAGCAATATTAGAAATGCAAGGCCAATTCTCTGCAAGGCTTCCCTCCCACCCTGTATCCGTTTTCTTATGTGTTTCACTTTAAAAATCCTTTGTGTCAGGGCGCCTGGCGGCTCAGTTGGCTAAGCCTCTGATTTCACTCCGGTCTTCATCTCACAGTTAGGTTCATGAGTTCGAGCCCTGCATTAGGCTCTGCACTGACAGCGTTGAGACTGCTTCGGATCCTGTCTCCCTCTCTCCCCGCCACCCATGTTGCACACACTCTCTCTCTTTCTCTCTTTCTCTTTCTCTCTCTCTCTCAAAAATAAACATTAAAAAAAAAAACTTTAAAAATCCTTTGCTCCTTGTATGTCTTATCTTTCCCAACCACCATTTGGAAGAGTTTGTGGGAGAGTCTATCAACCTGTGGAAATTCGTTTTTTGGAAAAAGAGTGCACTACACATTCCGGCCCTTTACCTGCTTCTCCAGTTGCAACCAAAAAGGAAGAGAACCTTCAGGTTCCTGACGCCAATGAACTGCTTTGCAATTGTGACAGAGGGAAACAGGTGATGACAATCCGATAAAGAAAAATTTTTTGTTGCTGTATCTCAATAGCCAAACAAACTGCAGCCCTGGGGCACCAGCCCATACTGCATTCGTTCCCATTTGCATACTTTGCATAACCACCATTTTCTTTAACAAACTGGTATCCAAAATGAGCGATCTGATATTCATTGCCATAAATGCTTGAAACAGTGCTTTTCCTCTGTGATTGTTGAAGGCAGACTCTCAGGTTGCAATTAATTTGGGGGCTAGGGAAGTAATAATTATGGTCTCTTTGAATTGGACACAAATGAGTTCATTTATCAGCATTTGAGTTGCAAATGACTGATCTTCCAAAACCAGTGCAAGCAAGCACCTCATTGTCTATAATACTTGATAGGATCAAGAGCACCAAGCTTTCACTAGGGAAGGTCAATCCAAGATGCATGTATCCCATTAGGAGCAGGAAATTAACAGGAAGCGTCAAGGAAAGAAGGATTTTTTTTTTAAAGGACAAGAAGAAGGAAGAGGACAAGGAGGAGGAGGAGAAGGTAAATTTTTGCCTCAAAAACACAAATCACACAAACTGTTAGAATCAGAGTAGGGAAAAAAAGGTAAAATTTTAAAGTCAAGTCACTAGACTCATTATCACCTGGAGCTGAAGTGTAATAAAGCCATCTATGACTCAGGGAAATGTGGGATAGGTGGGGAAGAATCCTTATGGGGTGGCTGTTCTATTGGTACATTCACACTTTCAGATATAGCTAGTTCATAGGTAATTCCACACTGAATATTTTTATTTTCTTAGACGATACCAATTCAGTATGGCCCCAAAATAAAAATAAAACATGTTAAAAATAAAACATTCTTCTTGAACCAACTCTGAGCCAAAAAAAGTATGGTGAGGAAATCTAAGAGCTGTTTTCAAATAAGGAAGACAAACGGAAAACTATCATCTACCAATCAGTTGTGTGTGTGTGTGTGTGTGTGTGCGCGCGTGTCAGAAAAAAAACAGAGCAAAACAAAGACAGACAGATGGATAGACAAAGATTGATTACAAATTATATCTAATATACATTATTTGGGAAACAATATATATACTGTACTATATTAAATATTTATATATCCCAGAAAGATTCAGAAAGGAAAAGTAGCAAAGATAACAGGGTCAAGATACCACGAATTGATCATCTTCATTTCATTGGTCTGTCTTATCTGGGGACTCATATTTCCAGAGACAACAACCCTAGACATCATGATGAAATCTAGAGGCAGCCTTAAGGGGTGACTCCACCAGTAGACGGGGTCAGTACAAGTAAACACACAATCTTTATAAATACTGTGTTCTTGCTATGCAAAGTCAGCTTCAAGACAAGTCCCCTGACCCTGCTTCCAACCCCTCCCCACTAGCAACTCTGGAGCCATCACCGAATGAAGTAACAAGACCATGAATTTCATTCCAGCACTCATTGGGTGATGGTGGTAGTTTTTGTTTGGTTGGTTTTTGTAATGTTTCAGACTTACTCCGTAACTAGTTACAAACTACCTTGACTATTTTCTTTCTTTTTTTTTTTTTAATTTTTTTTAACGTTTACTTATTTTTGAGACAGAGAGAGACAGAGCATGAACGGGGGAGGGGCAGAGAGAGAGGGAGACACAGAATCTGAAACAGGCTCCAGGCTCTGAGCGGTCAGCACAGAGCCCGACGCGGGGCTCGAACTCACGGACCGCGAGATCATGACCTGAGCCGAAGTCGGATGCTTAACCGACTGAGCCACCCAGGCGCCCCACCTTGACTATTTTCAAGAACAGATCACCTCCTGTTGACTGGCTTGAGTGCCATTCACCAAGCTTGGCAGTACTGGAGGGACAACAGTTAATTTTGTGAAGCTGTAAATATCCTTCCTAGCTCTCTGGGACTGCACACACCCTCCAGAACAGATCTCCCCACCCTTCCTCTGTCCTCCCACACACACCTCCCCCCACCTCACAGCCGCCGTGTTTTCAAGCAGTGGAGGGACCCTGGGATTTTCCAAGGCCCCTCACCACCCACAGGCGTTCAGAGCAGTCTGTAAGGCTATCTGTTGAGGAAAGGGCCCTCTCTGAGAGCACAGTGTTTCTTCTGCCCGCAGCAGGATACAGATAGGGACAGAGACTCCAGCCATCCCCGGGAACCCAGTGTCACAAAGAGCTCCTCTGATCCGGCTGGCATCTGGGCTTCCCCTCATTAGCACATTAAAGCTGCTCTGTCCTTTCCCTCTGAGCCGCTCTGTCTGCCCCACTGCCGGCCTCTATGGAGCCTTTTAGGCCCACGCTCATTTTGAAACCTCCCCAGTTCAAGAGGCACTAACCCTTCCCGAAAGCCCGTCAAACTCCGTCACAAACCACAGGTACCTTCGAAGCACTACTGCTGGGAGGGGAGCAATCAGGCAGCAGCACGTATACCTTCTGCCAAATTAGTCTTCCCGAGAAGAGGCTTTCTGGGAAAAAAAATCAAAACCAGGGGCGTCTGGGTGGCTCAGTCGGTTAAGCACCCGACTCTTGATTTCCGCTCAGGTCATGATCTGTTGGTTCACGAGCTCAAGCCCCACATCGGGCTCTGTGCTGACAGCTCAGAGTCTAGAGCCTGCTTTAAACTCTGTGTCTTCCTCTCTCTCTGCTCCTACCCCCTACGTGTTCTCCCTCTCTCTCCCCCACCCCACAAAAAAATAAATATTTAAACAACAAAAAACAAAATTAATGGTATCTAGCTTTCAAAACTGGAGTACATTGAAGCAAACAGACTCCTGCCTTGTTCACAGATGGGCGAGTTTCCCCTCAGATTCCGATTGACAAGGCTGACAAAACGACCAGGCCAGCGCGGGGCCTGCACCCAAGTCCTCTGTGGGCTGAGTCAGCATTTATCACAGGCCTGAAGACAGCACAAAGCCCCAAAACCCGGCTCTCCTTTGAATTTTGTGACCAGGATAACAATTGCATTGTGTTTGGCAGCTGTCTAAGCCCGCACCCAGATGTCATTTCAGTTAAAAATCCCCAAAATGCAATGGGAAATGAAAGGCTAGGATTATTTTAACTGGTTTACAAATGAGAAAATTGAGGCACCCAAAACTTAAGTCAGTTGCCTGTGAGAACATATCAATCACATTCTGAAGGGGACACCATCACACCAATGGCCCAGACACAATATCTTTAAGTGACTTTCAATTCCCTCTTCTGTCTCTCACACGCTATTCTCAAATGTCATGAGGACCCAAATCCTACGGAGCTCCCCCAAAATACGCCCCATACCAATATCCTGACGTCTTCATAGCTGAGTTCACTGATGGTTCTTGCTTGCCAGGTCACTCAGGCCCACACCTGTTTCTGAGTTAGCCCTTTCTAAGGCAACATCTTTCTGCCCATCACACCCCCTCCACCCCATCCCTACCACAAATGTCAAATAAACTCACAGCACTGTCCTTCAATCCTGTTATACTTCTTTTGTGTATTTCCTTTCTGACTCTTCAAAATGACTGTTTCCCGGTTTCCTCTGCACAAATGTCCTACACCCTGTCCCCAGCACCCAGCTCCTTCATCCTCAACCGATATCCTTGCCTCAGAGCTCTCAGAGAGAGAGAGAGAAGCCACCAGCCAGGAACTTTTAGTCCCACCACCAAATCTACCAAATCACCTTCATTTACACCCACCCACAGGCTGTGGCTCCCCTCTTGTATCACGGAGAATGTCTGGCTCTTCTCAAAGGCCCACCTTTCCCCCTTCCTTTGGATCCCACCATCTTAGCCTTCTCACGGCTTTTCCCTCCTTCCATTATCCCATTCCTTCCCACAGACGCAATTTTTCCCCTTTCCACTAGATCATTCCCGTCAGCACACAGACCTTTTGCATTATCTCCTCCATTCAAAGACTCTCCTCCCCTTGCTCCTCATTAGGGCAAAATGTCTCACAAGTCATGTTTTGAAGCCCCCATCTCACATTCCCTGTCCAGCCATTCCATCCAGGCTCCCAGCTGCACCACCCCTCTGAACCTGTGCCTTTCATGGCCCCCAAGGTTCTCACGTCACCAGGCCATGTCTCTGCCCTTCCCTTAACACCTCAACACAGTGCACTGCTTATTTCCTCCTTCTCAAAACAAGTCCTTCCCTTGGCTTCTGAACCATCCTCTCTTGTTTTCCCTCCTACTTCAGACCCAAGTTCCTGAGCTGGGACCTCCTCCTCTGTTTGACCCACACGTTGATGCACTGCTCAGATTGACCTTGGGACCCCTGTTGTCCTCTGTCTACACTGTGTCTCCAGATGATCTCCTCTAGGACCACCCCAGTGACTCCCACATCAAATCCCCAGCCCTTGATTTCTCCCAAGAATCCTAGACTCCAGCAGTCCTTGAACATTTCCACTAGACATTTCTAACTGAACTCGCCACAGTAAATTCCCAACTTTCTCCCCACAAATATGTTCCTCTCCTTGCCTTTGCCATCTTAGACAATAGCACCTTCATTCACCCAATTTCTCAAGGCCCCAACACTAGAATTTTTTTGTGATTCTTTACCCTCAGCAGCCTCATCAAATCACTCACCAGTCCCATGGACTCCGTCTCCTCATGCAAATCACTCCAAAACACGATCGTTTCTCTTTACCTGCATTGCTACCCTCCAGTCCAAGCCTCCAACATCTCTTCCCTCCAGTAACCACTTATCTCTCCCACAATCCATTCCCCAACAGCAGCTAGAATGGTCTTTTCAAAACTCTACCAGATTATTCCTTTGCTGAATACCTTCCAGTTGCTTCACAGCCCACTTAGAATAAAACCCAAGCTCATCTCCCGGCCTCTGAGGTCCTAAAAGATCTTACACCTCCCTTCCTTGTGAGCTCCTCCCCTCCCCTCCCCTGCTCACTTCCATCTCGCACTTCAGTCTCCCTCTTTTTTAGTACCTTATGCCTGCTTGTCTCATCTTACCATCTCCGCCTGGAGCACACTTCCTCCTGACCCTCAATTGGCCAGTTCTTCCTGGTCATGCCAATCCTAGCTTCAATGTCACCAGGGAGAAACAGGCCTGTTCTGACCACTCAAATGAAAGTAGCACCCACTGCCTCTCTGTCACATCACCCCACTTGAATTCTCTGCGTGGTATTTAGCACAATTAGACATCTTTCTTAGTATCGTTCATTGCCTGTACTAACTTGAATGCTGTCACCATGAAAATGAAGGTATTTTAGGTCTTGTTCCTTGCAGTATTCCCAATATCCAGATGATGCCTCTTACCTGGTTCAGTAATTCTTTGTTGAATGGCTAAGTAGCTCCTAGTCTGAGCTCCTCAGAGCTCGAAGTGAAGCCATACCAGTGGTTCTGCCACTTATGCTGAGCTGTGATGTAACCCTGACCCTCCCTTCTGCCATTCAGACCTAGAATGTGCTCTCTTTAACTTCAGCATCCCTGAAAGGTAGCACTCTCCACTTATAAACCCATTCCACAGAACTGGGATGCTATCTCTTTTTACTTCTAAAAGCTACTCTGCTTAACATTTAAGGTGGGAGCCTCAACCCAGGCTGTTGGGTTGAGTCCTTGATACTTAATGTAGCTCTTATCAGACCTAATCAACTGCCTCCATATCACCAGCTGGGACATACAGATTTCCAAGGCCATGACTAGCACCAGCCTAATGCTACCATTAATACCTGATTAGATGCACTTCCAGACTCACGGTTGAATCCAGACTCACTGTTGATCCCTCTTGGATCAACTGGTCCCCACCCAGTATCCAAGGGACCAGTTGATATTGGATATCAATACTGGATATTGGATATTGGGTGGGGACCAGTACCTCTCAGACTATCTACTGTAAGATATCAATTGCTTCTTTCAATTCATTGCAGGCAATACTTTTGTAAAATGCAATTTAAAAAGCCAACTACTAGAAAAATAAAATGGCAAAAAACAAAAACTTACCAAAATACATGACCCCATTTTTAATATTAGAAGGAAAGGCATAAAAGTTCTGTCAGATTGCTATAGATATTTCTAAATGCTTACTCTTGATTTCTGTTCATATCACATTCTGGTTTGTGCAGTTTCTGAATCAGCACAGGTCCCGTGACCACACTTTGAGTAGCTGGTTGCTGGCCTCCTGGCTGTATGTCTCTTCTGCCCTGGTGAATATATCTCTTCTTTGAGGCAACTTTCAAATAACCGTTCATGAAACAAGTATTAAATACCCACAATGGTGTAGGCACTGTTGAGTGCTTTCTCCAAAATAATCTAATCCTCCTCTTCCTGATCTTGGTCCAGATTCTGTCCAAATCATAGCACTTCCTTCTCCCCATCCCCATCCCATTTAGACTCCTTTCTCCTCTCCCCTATATGGCTATAGTAGCCCCTAACTTGTCCCACACACCCCAGTCCTTCCTCTCTCCATCTGTCCTACAGATATGGTTCAGAATATCATGTTTAAGCACATCTCTGATCATATCCTTTCTCTGCTCAATAACCTGCAATAGTAATAACCCACAGAATGAAGTCTTAATTCCTTATCAAAGCACCCAAGGGTGTCCATTATCTGACTCCAGCCTATAATTCTCACCTTACTTCACTCCACTGCCTTTTTTACCTCCACATAATATTGTCAAATTGGACACTTAATCCTCTTCTGATCTTACCCCATATTTGGTTTCATCCTTTCTACCATCCCCCTTCTTACACATCTTCCTTTGGTTTCCATACAACACCCAGTGCTCATCCCAACAGGTGCCCTCTTCAATGCCCATCACCCACTTTCCCCTGTCCCCCACAGCCATCAACCCTCAGTTTGTTCTCAGTATTTAAGAGTCTCTTATGGTTTGCCTCCCTCCCTCTCTGTAATTTTTTTTTCCCCTTCCCCTCCCCCATGGTCTTCTGATAAGTGAAATAAGTCAGGCAGAGAAAGATGTTTTCACTAATATGTGGATCCACATGTTCCTTTCCTACCCATGTGCTATGGATTAAAACATTTATGTCCCCACAAAGTTCATGAATTGAAGCCCTAATTCCCAATGTGATGATATTTGGAGGTGGGATCTTCAGAAGGTAATTAGATTCAGATGAGGTCACAAGGGTGGAGCCCCCATAATTGAGTTAGTAGCCTTATAAAAAGAGATGGGAGAAAGATCTCTCTGTTGCTGTACCAATTAAAGATATGAGAAGATGGCTGTCTGCAAGTCAAGAAGGCCCCACCAGACATCAAATCTGCTGGTACTCTGACCTCAGACTTCCCAGCCTCCAGAACTGTAAGAAGTAAATGTCTGTTGTTTAAGCCACCTAGTCTACAGTATCTCGTTAAAGCAGTCCTCGGTAAGACGTTATCTCTCAATGCCAAGAGAAAATGCCATTCCTGAACCTTCCTGCCCTGTCTCCAGTCTAGTGTGGTGTCTCTTTCCTCTGTAGTCTTATAAAAGCACCTAGCTGTGTGACTACAAAAATTGGTTTCCCTGCCTATAAAAGGATGATAATAAGCACTTTTGTCATAAGAATAATACATGATATAGTTTATAATATAAAATGCTTACTTTATAATGTAAAATGTAAGAATTGGGTCCACTGTCTAAATGCTACTTTTAACTCAAACATTGCATCAAATTATATAATAAAGCATGCTGTCTTTCCACCAACTCATCCTCATGCTATTGTCATATTCTAAGCTTCTCTTACCTGCAATGCATGAATATATGTCCAAGCTCCCTCAAAGCTGTATATGCACTTGTCAGAATGTTAATACTGTCAGAAAAGTCTGTTTTCTTGATTTATGTGGCAATGATCTTTGATAGGCTCACTTGCAATGACAGGATGCGTTTCAAATCTGTTCTCCTTTTTCTCCTAACATTCTGAATGGCTATGTCTCCTTTTTTCTTTAAGTCCTAAGTGAAACAAATTGTACTGTGTTCATCAAGAAAGATCTACCCTCTGGACTCTGTGTACACTTCAAGTAATTTTATTATGGGTTCGGTCTTCCTCTTGAGTAGTTTGCCTACAGGTGAAACAGCTAACTTATGGGGCTTTTTTGTACACCTCTGTTAGATCAGCTTGAAAATCTAATCATTTTGAGAGGTGATGTATGTTATCGTTATTTCTACTTTACTTAAATTGTCCCCTTGGTAAATTATATTGAAAGGGTAATAACAGTCAGAAACTCTACCAACAGCACCCAAGAGTCCTCTTTAGCCTATACTTGTCTAGTTCACTACATTGATCCTGAAGTGCCCAACATATAGGAAGAACTCAATAAATATTCATGGAATGAATGAGTGAATGAATGAATGAATGAATGAATAAGAAACTAGTAAAAAATTTCTCTTATACAATGGATCAGTACTTTTTCTATCTCAAAGTCAAGAATCATCGGGAATTGTAGCCCTGTCATTCTAAATCTGGACATAACTAGATTGATTTGTTTTTTAAAATCCTTAACTTGTTTTTTCAGTCATAGTAGGTTTCCCTAATGAATTTGTTTAAAATGGAAAGAATTAGTGGAACATAACAACAGAAGTTGCAAAATGGTATTTAAGGTATTTTTTTTAACCATCACAGAGTCACACACATAAAGTTTCTTAAGAGAAAGTTTAGAATTAAATCCAATAGAAAACAATATTTAAAAAATTTTAATAATAGTATTCCTAAACAAGTTACATTCATGTTGCCACTGACTGAAGCCTGACATTTTTCTAAGAAAACACTTTCTAAGATGTATTTACTTTTATTGTTTTCCTTGGCATTTCCTATGAAATTTCTTCTTAACTACTGCACATTCAAGTAGTCCCTGTATAAGGTCAAAATGACAGAATGAGAAGTGTAATATGGAATGCATACTGAACAACTTATTTATAGGACTCCAGTATCTAGACATTTGGAAGCATACAATTAGACATTATGCATAAAAACTCAGGTTACAGATTATAATGATTCACTCTCAGTAGCAAAACACATGCCACATTATCCAGTTCGAATAATGTTTTGTCACGTAGATGTCCTCCAGAAAAGAGGTCAGCACACAATAAGTGATTAAGAACAAATAAACATAGAAAACAATCAACTGAGTATAAAAGCAACCAATGGAATAAGAGAAAATATTTGTAAACCATATATCTAATAAGGGGTTAATATCCAGAATATACAAAGAACTCCTACAATTCAACAACTTAAAAACTCCAAACAATTCAATTTAAAAATGAGCAAAGGCTGTAAATAGACATTTCTCCAAAGAAGACATACAAATGGCCAACAAGCATATGAAAAACTGTTCAATATCACTAATCATTAGGGAAACGCAAATCAAAACCACAGCGAGATGCCACTTCACACCCATTAGGATGACCACAATAAAAAAATAAATAAATAAAATAAAATAAACCACCAAAAGTAACAAGTGTTGGCAAGGATGTGGAGAAATTGGAACTCTTATACATTGTGAGTGAAGATGTAAAATGGTGCCACTGCTATGAAAAACAGTATAGAGTTTCCTCCAAAAAACAAAAATGGAATCACCATATGATCCAGCAATCCCACTTCTGGGTACATATCCCAAAAAACTGAACGAGGCATCTTGAAGATATATTTTCACATTCATGTTCATTGAAGCTTTATTCACAATTGTCAAGGGATGGAAGAAGCAACCTAAATGTCCATCAACAGACAAATAGATAAAGAAAATGTGGTATATACACACAACGGAATGTTAGCCTAAAAAAGGTAGGAAATCCTCCTATGATACAACATGGGTGAACCTTGAGGACATTATGCTAAGTGAACTAAGCCAGTCATAAAAAGGCAAATACTGCATGATTTCATTTATATGAGGTATCCAAAACAGTCAAACTCTCAGAAACAAAAGGTAGAATAGTGGTTGCCAGGGTCAGCGCAGAAGAAGAAACGGGGAGTTGTTTAATGGATTCAGGTTCAGTTTTGCAAGCTGATAAAATTCTAGACATGGGTTGCATGACAATGTGCATACAAATAACACTACTATACTGTACAGTTAGAAGTGGTTAAGAGGGTAAATTTTATGTCATGTGCTTTGGCCATTAAAAACAAAGAATAAATGAATGTATACTTGTATGTGTTCATGCCACAGTCAAGAAATACGCCAAATATTTGTGAGGTATTTTTCCATGTGACTACTGGAGTTTAATTTCCTAAGCATACTTTTTTTTAGAAACATAATCAAGAATTAATGTGTTTGAAAATGTACAGTGAATGCTCATTGGCCTGAGCTCAAATGAGTGAGAAAGTTAAACCAAAACCGTGTGGTGGTATTCTCACATTCTGCATTCTACTTTTACGAGAAATAGCAGTTAAATAATAAATTAGCTCTTGCATTAAGTAACTTTAGAACTATATGGGCAGCCAACTCATTTTCCTATATCATCTACACAGACATCAGGGCACAATAAAAACAGGCTTCTATTATGATGGCCCTGAAACATCTTGAGATGGTAAACACTCAAAGGAAAATTACACAAAGATACGTCCATTTTCTTACACATCAATTACTTGGAAATGTATCATCTCTATCCCAAGTAAGCCAAATATTCCTTCATTATAAACATTCATTTCTCCAAGCCCTGTGTATAAAAAATAAGTACACAGGATGATCTTTTATTTTCATAATTTTGTCCTTTAGTTAAAAATAAATGCATCCTGGGGCACCTGGACAGCTCAGTCAGTTAAGCATCTGACTCTTGATTTCAGCTCATGAATGATCTCATGGTTCTTGGGATCAAGCTCAGCATGGAGCCCGCTTGGGATTGTCTCTCTCCCTCTCTCTCTGCCCCCCCACCTCTCTCTCTCTCGCAGAAATAAATAAGTAAACTGAAAAACATAAATGCATCCTTTGACATCCTTTCTTTCAGTAAGACTACTGATCTCCGAAACGTCTGTTTTTAATCACATCACCCAGTTCCGTTTGGAATAATCGTGTATAAAATTATCCTCATTACAAGTTGGTCTTCCCCTTTCATTTTGACATCTGTTAGAAGAAGTAGCTTGAGGAAGAGCTTCACTATTCAATTTTTCAACAAGAGCCTTCCAACTTAATAAAAAAGGATCATCTAAATTATAATATCTGTCTTCCTCAACTGTACCTAATACGTGGCTCAAGCATAACTCTGTTCCTTGGCAGTCATTCTTTTGGTTCACTGTGTTCTGTCCACCTTATATAAGGAGTCAGAAATGCTATATACACATATTGTTCCATCTTATATGGTAACTTCCCACGTGGACTTGGTTTTACTTCGGCTTGTCACCAATTCTCTTATACATCCTCTTTAACGATTCTTGGTTTTCAACTCAAAAATTTTTTTAGAAATTTTGAAATTAGTAGTACAAATCAAAATGTAAGTTGGAAATCAGTTAGTTCCAAATCAAATAAATGGATGACCCAGCATCACACTAGTGGATCCATTGTAATGATTAAACATGCCCACTACAAGACTCAAAAAGGCAGAAACCCTTTTATAACTTGAGACAAGGCAATGAATCTCTTATGGGGAAGAAAGTGGGTCAAAACTAGAAATTCACAGTTATTTTCGTTAAGATTTGAAAATAATATTCAACTGGGAAATATAAATAAAACCACACACATGAAAACACAAAACAAGCTATTACTCATTTTTCACAAACATTTCATTAAGTAATCATTTTAGAGGAGAAAATCTTCAGATACTATATAGATAAAGATTCCTTTATCTTTCTTAGAAACTACCAGTATCAGCAGTTTTTGTGTGAGGGTCACCAACCATTACCCTTGAGTGTTTTTTTTTTCTTTTTTGTCATATCTTGCTTGCTCGTGACAGAGTAATAAATACTATTCTGTGCTAAGAAATAAATGAGGAAGAGTAAGCCTTATTTTTTCCTTGCTGGAACCAACACATTATTTTAAATCTTTGGGAATTAAAGAAGCAACAGTTATCTCCGCATAAGAATCACCTTGGATTTCTTGCATCCCACTGCCAAAACAATTTTGAACACTATGGGGAGAAGAATGTGACACATCCCATTAACCGGTTTAAAAAAAAATGATCTATCACCTCCTCTCTCACCAAAATCTTGGTACTACTGGATTCTAATCTAACTGCTTTATAGAAAGTGAGTGATCAGTGAGATGCCCCAACTGTCACATACAAAATGCAGCAATCCAATTCTACAAGCCCATAAAGAAAGGGGAAAGAATGAGTAAATATACTGAGGAAAGTCAGAGGGTATAGTATAATGTCAGGCAGATTTCATGAAGGTAACACTACATTTTCATTTTATGCTTCTTGAGAGCAAGTACCTTTACTTCATTATTAATCAGTACTTTTCCCTTTACCTATCCCTCGGTAGATATAGATAGCATATGTGTTTGCATTTCTTCCTCTGAGTTGGCAGGTAGTTATTGTTATAGACTGCCACCGGTGGCAGGCAAATCACCAGGTTTACATTGCTCATAGTCTAACACTCCCCATCTCACTGCACCATCCTCAGTCTGTCAGCACTGCCCCTTTGGCCCAATCGGAGGCTAAGGGCTAAGTTAACAGTGGTGCAATGTCCCATTCTGTCACTGAAGAGACTCCTGGCCAGCTCACAGCAATAGGATGCTGCCAACCATATATCTGCATGCCAAAAGTTGAAGGGATATTTTTTTTATATTGGCTCCAAACATCCAGATTTGCAACCTCACTTTCTGCTAGCAGCTAAGTTGCTGCGTGCCAGAAGTAAATAAAAAAAAAAAGCAACTGAAACCCAGAGGACAGTAAGTTGACAGGGCAATAGAGGTGAAGGATACAGAAGCATCAAGGAAAAAGCAAGAGCAAAAGAAGGAGAAGAAAAAGAAGGGGAAAAATGATTTTAAGTTTTGAGAAAATGAACAAAGATGCTTGTGATACGGTCCCAGTGGGCCAGTCTGATAGCCATTACTGACTGATTCAACATACTTGGAGGGTTCAAACCAAAGGCGAGCCACACCTGAGTGCTGGCATAAGATCTTTAAAATTCCACTTTCCTCCCACATTGTTACTCTTAGAGCCCAGTCACTCAGCCACTACCAATGCTGTCTCCTGTTGACATAATCATGGTACAGAAGCCAAGCTCATCAGCATGCTAATGAAATTATTCCACCGAGATTTTTACATTTAATCTGATTTTTTTTGTCTCCATACCAGATGCTCCTTCTCAAAAGAAATATTTTCTTCTTGTCTCTTTACGGATAAGGAAAGACCATGAGCTCAATGCAAAATATGATGTTGGAAATTCTGAAGAATTCTGAAAGACAATTAAATGTTTGAGTTGAAGCGGAAAGGCTATAGCCCTGGAGTCCCATTCACAGATGTACCTGCAATGATATATCATTGACCCCACCTTCCAGTCTAAATTCTTCCTCTATAAATCAGGAATCATTCAACTCATGTCATACAGATCACCAACAGCTTAGTAAAACACATAGTTCTACTCATGGTATACGACTTCACTTTATTTGCTTGTGATGCTCCCACTGACCCACCTCAGACCACAAAATGAATTCGTGTAGAGCTTTAAACTCGCCCAAGTGTTTTCTCTTCGGTATTATCTCAAGACAAGGGAGGTAAGACACGTATTATAAAATACATTTTACACATGCAGAAACCGAGACCCAGGGAGATGCGCAGCTCTGCCCCCGACCCACGTGGCTGGTTACTGGCTGCGAAATGGTGACAACCAAGTCTCCTCAGTGATCTTTTTATTCTGGACTCTAAGAGACATTGAATATCAAGAAATAACTTGCACGGAATCAATAATAACTTATAATCAAGCAAAGATAAATGAATGATTGCATCAGCTTTTGCCAGAGTGATGAGGGATATTAATATTTAATAGATTCCGCTTAAAATAAAGATCCAATGCCTGGGCATTTACAATGCAAAAAAAAAAAAAAACCCACAGGTATTCATGAAGAATAGGAAACCTACATAATATGTACTCAGCCGCATCTTCTTGCTTTATTCTATTCACTGTCTTTTGAATGTGATATTTTGGAAGGTGTTATCCTAAGCTACAACTCGAAGGAAAGTAAAGGCGGGACTTTCTATTACCAACTCTTGTCTCACTTCAGAGTGAATTTCTTCTTGTTTGCTAATAAATGGAAACATACTGAAGTGCCCACAAGTAAGCCAATATATACGTTAAGTAAGCCAATATACACCCCGTTCACAAGGGACTCAAATGGTTTGGGACTTGTTACACCTGAATTAAACCCTACTCCTAAAATAAGGAGAGCTTTCAAGCTTTGATTTCTGTACGTATTTGGTGCCCCCACTAGAGCTTTAAACCCCATAAAGGTCTACGTGAACTCCCCATGGCTCTATGGGGAGTCTCGGCTACCCGAAGCAGTGCCACACGGAAACCTGTATGAACAGCGCGACCTTTAGAGTTACCCATGCAGATGCCTCAAAAAAGCACACACGCACTCAAATAAAAACACACAAAACAAATTCTCTGATTTTTTTAAGTGTCAGTTCTTCAACCATTTCAAGTTACTTAAGTAGAAAAAGTCCCCTTCACATCACAGTTGAGTCAGGACGCCAGGGGCCCCATCTTCACGTCAACGCGGTTCTCAACCTAAAACGCCTCGTCCTTGATCCCTCCACTGCGCAGATTCCAGCACTGGAGGCGCCGGCGATAGGCGCTCGCCTCCTCTGGCTTTCGCCCGCTTTAGAATAACCCGGCTCCTCCAGCTCCCACCCTTCTCGCAACATTTTTGCACTTTGCGTGGGTCTGATCCAGGCCTCTAGCCTCGGGTTCCCTGGTCCCAGCTTGGAGGAGTCGGAGCGGCAACGGGAGAAGTGGGTCCCCCGCCTGCCCGCCCCGGCTGTTGCCGCGAACCCCTCCCCCCTCCCCCCTCCCCGCCCCGTGGAGGTCGGAGACGTCCTGCCGGGGCGGGCGACAGCGCGAGGCCGGCGACTTCCTCGCCTTCCCCGCAGCCCCGCGCCTTCCCGCCTCCGTCCGGGCCACCCTCGGTTCCCTCTTGTCCCCTGGGTGCAAAGCTGAGGTTCAGTGAGCAAGAGGAGTGAGCGACACGCGTGTGCGAGGGTGTGAGCGCAGACACACAGCAGCCAAGCAGCAAACCCCGCCTCTCCCCGAACTCGCGCCTCGGACCAGCCGGCAGCCCGGGCGCCCCGGGGCTCCCGGCTCTGGGACAAAGCTGCCACGGCCTCCCCGCAGGAGCGGGGCGCGTCGTCGCCAGCTCTCTTCAGCCTCCCTCGGCCGCGACTCAGTCCCAAGGGGCCGCCGGGGGTCCGGGGGAGACCCCGGGCCGGGCTCCCGCAGCCCTCGCCCCGCGCCCCCGCCGCCGCTCACCTGTTCAGCACTTTGCGGATCCTCTGGCGCACGCCAGCCCGGGAGGAGGCGGACAGGCTGCCGCCGCCACCGCCGCCGCCGCTGCCCTCGGCCGGCAGGTTCTCGATGGTGGTCACCACATGGTTCGGCGGGGCTGGCGGCGGCGGCTGCAGCTGCTGCTGCGGCGGCTCGGGGGGGATCATCGCGGCAGAGGCGGCGGCGCGGCGGCGATCAGAACGCAGCCGGGCGCATCGTGCGCCGGCTCCGGGCCCGGGAACGCGCAGAGGACCTGGCCGGGCGGCCGCGGCCCGGGGAGGCGGCGCTGCCTGCGAAGCGGCGAAGCGGGGAGGCACCCGCGGCTACGGCCGCCGCCGCCCAGCCCGCCACTCACTCCTCTCCAGTCCCGGTGCGCGCCCCCTCGCTCCGCCGCCGCCGCCGCCTCCCGGCCCGGCTCTTCCCGAGCCGCGTCCCCAAGTCCTGGCACGCCCCGCGAAGTGGCCGGGAAGGGGGTCGCGCGCCGCCGCCGAGCTGCCCGTCGGCTCAGGAGACCTCCACGGAGAGAGGGGATGGGGGTCCGGGCTTCGCCTTCTCTCCCGGCGCCCAGTTCGTCTCTGGGCGAGCGGCAGCAGTAGTGCTAGCGCCGCCTCAGCCTGTCCCCCGCTCGCTCGGAAAGCTGCCGTCTGTGTCTCACGGAGTGAAAGACCGAGAGTGAACCCGGAGAGCCGGGCGGGGGCGCCGCGGCGGCGGTGGCGGCTGCGGCGGCGAAGGGGGGCCGGGGCGGGGACACGCGCGCTCCATCTTCGCCAGAGGGCGCTCGGGAGGCGCCTCATTGCCCCGACCCTCCTCACCCGGGTCCACCCGAGCCCCGCGCTCCGGGTTGCGATGATTGTTTTCTTTTGTTTTCTTTTGTTTTATTTATTTATTTATTTATTTATTTATTTATTTATTTATTTATTTATTTATTTTATTGTTCGCGTGAGGCTGGGGATAGATCTTCCCTCTTCACTTGGCGGGATCTCCCGCCTCCCGCCGCGACACCGCAGAATCTTAGTACCACCCTTCCGGGACAGCGCCAGGACCCGAAGACAAGGTGCTGGCCCCGAAATAAACACCAAAACTCAAGTATCCTAACGATTACACCAACACTCACCATAATGGGCCTGGAGGAAATTGGAGGAGACACAACTTCGCACAAAGAATTCATTCTGGGAACTGGAAAAAGCTTGTCAGACCAACTCAACGTCTCCGTTTTGTAGCGCTGCGAAGGGAACGTGGGCAGATTCCAGTTCCAATTGTGCCTCTAAAACTTGTTAGCAGAGATTCCCTGTGCAATTTGTGTACTAACATTCTGAGACACATTCTCCTTTGTGCAACGAGGCTAAGCGTGTCTTTCTCCCCGAGGTGTAAGAGTTAAATGAGGCAAACCACCCAGCAGGGGGCCCTGATGGATTCTTCAGTGGGGCTCTGA
Organism: Felis catus; assembly: GCF_018350175.1. Taxonomy (NCBI): domain Eukaryota; kingdom Metazoa; phylum Chordata; class Mammalia; order Carnivora; family Felidae; genus Felis; species Felis catus. Next base: position 105,984,165 of record NC_058372.1, on the reverse strand, counting down.
CCAGAGGATCTCCACTCCCAAAAAGGAAAACCCCTGAGAATCTGACCCAGAAACCTTAGCCCTAAACAAGACCGTACTTCTCCCAAAGGAAACTGATTTCCTGCCTCAGGCATCTCTTATACCGATTGCTCCAGATTCCAGTTAATAACTGACTCTCTTAAGAGAGTTGTATTTTTCCCATTTTCCTTTATCTACATTGCCTGGATAAGGATCCTGCTGTGAACAATGATAGGAATTTTTGAATTTTTTCCATTTTAGTGCAGCATGTGGACTTATTTGCCCTGGACATCTTTGAAAGGTAAGGATGTTTGCAGAAAGGCATGCTAATACCACTACCAAATCCAAACGCACAAATAAAAAATACTGGTGATTTGCCACAGAGAATGGAACTAGGGAAAAAACATTCGAGAAAGGAACTGACCGTGTCTGATTAACAAAAAGGAGAGGGGAGGATGAAAAGATGAGATTCATTATTTGGTTAAGCAGTTGGCATCCCTTTGGGATGCCTGGGTGGCTCAGTTGGTTGAGCTCCCTACTCTTGGTTTCTGCTCAGGTCACAGTCTCCCATTTGGTGGCCTCGAGCCCTGCCAGGGGTTCTTCAGTGGAGGGTGGAGCCTGCTTGAGATTCTCTCCCTCTATCTGCCCCTCTCCTGCTTGTGCTCTCTCTCTCTCTTTCTCTCCCTCTCTCAAAATAAAAATAAATAAACATTTTTTTTTTACGTTGCCATCCCTTTAACAATATCGGGAGCCCTTTTTTTTAATAATCAAAACTTTGAGGAAATATCTATTCAAAAAACTCTTTATATTTCAATTTATGTAAAACAGGTTACTATCTGAAATATCCCTGAGGTCTTTTTAATACAAAAATTAACCCAGATCAGAGCATTTTCCCTTTTATAATTAACATACTGTCCTGTTCTTCCTCAACAACTTTTGACTCTCAGATTTTTCCACCTCAGATTTGGACAAGACACTCTGAGGAAATGTTACCAACAGAACCAAAGCTTGTAACCTCACAGGCATTAACATTCTAATAGTTCACAATGAGTTTGCCCTTGGAGGACCCACCAAATGTAGGACCATATCTCACTTCAGCTCACCCTGGAAGCAAATCACGGTAAGAATCTCTATTAAAACAACATTTGTGATCATTTCAGATGTCTGCCTTGAATGACTGGTTGCTTCAGTGCCCTCTTCCTTCACCCTTGGCTTCCTTCACATTCACTTTTGAATGTTTTTGGCACCTCCCAACTCAGTGCTATGCCTACACTTCAGTGTCTGCATTTGTGTCTGCTCACTTCTCCAGAGGGACTGCTGAACCCAAGTTATCTAAATCTCCACTGAGTCAGGAAGGGAGAAAGCCAGGGTGGGAAAAGAACAAGATGAGAGATGTAAAATTTCAACCCTACTATTAAGACCCAAAACAGGTCTTTCATTCTTCCTTATTGTAAAGGGGATACAGCATCAGATCCGTTCTTACCTCCAATTCTGTGCTTCAGCTTCGTCTCCTAAAAAGTAGCTAAATAGGGGCGCCTGGGTGGCTCAGTCGGTTAAGCGGCCGACTTCGGCTCAGGTCATGATCTCGCGGTCTGTGAGTTCGAGCCCCGCGTCGGGCTCTGTGCTGACAGCTCAGAGCCGGGAGCCTGTTTCAGATTCTGTGTCTCCCTCTCTCTGACCCTCCCCTGTTCATGCTCTGTCTCTCCCTGTCTCAAAAATAAATAAAATGTTTAAAAAATTTTTTAAAAAGTAGCTAAATAGTATTTGAGAGATAAACAGGTTTTTTGAGAGATAAAGAAACAGGTTTTAAAAGGGCACATGTCATAGTGGTGAGTCCCACACGGATTTAAAACAAAAGAGATGAGGGGAAGGCCTATTTCCCTTTTCTCTGCTGCCTCCTTGGCCTTCAGATCCATCCTCCAGGGGCCCCTGGGTGGCTCAGTAGGTTGAATGTCTGACTCTTGATTTCAGCTCAGGTCTCATGGTTCATGGAATCAAGCCCCACATTGGCTTCTGCGTTGACAGCGAGGAGCCTAAGTGGGATTCTTGCTCTTCCTTTCTCACTGCCCCTTCCTGCTGGCACTCTCTCTGTCTGTCCCTCTCCCTCAAAATAAAAATAAATAAACATTAAAAAAAAAATCCATCCTGCATGAGCTCTGAACAAAGGCAAAAGGGATGAAGGCAATGGGTTGTGGACCAGTATATAGTTTTTTAGTTGTGGCACGTGATTCCAGGACCACAGTTACTGCTCAGTTTACCTCTCTTTGACTAGGTATGGTTAGTGGTGCCATACTATTGCAAAGTTTCCATTCTGCTCTTACTATTACATCATCTGATTTTCACTTGACCCAGTGCTAGCTCTGTTGAATTCCTTTAGGAAGCAGAAGTTGACTCTCAGCTACACCTTTTTTTTTTTTCAATCGTGCTCATTTTGAAGGCATTTCCACTCATATGGGATGGGAAAAGAGTAGCATTTGGCCTGTGTTTCAGCCCTTAGAGTCACCAGGCATTTTGACTCATCGTTTAGCACAGACTGCACCTGTGTGTTGTACTTGGATAAAAGCTTCACAGTCATGCTCCAGAAGTGACTGATGATCCTGTCCAAATTGCTGACCAGTTGCCTGGAATTGCTGGTGCTACTCCAAACGCCCAGTGGCCCGCCTGCTCTCCCTGTGCCATTCTCTTACTCTTTTTCTTTCTCTCCTAAGTCTTGTTGAATCTTGTCAACACACACTACTAAACACATGGCACCTAGAATGATAGAACTTCAGAGTTTTGATTCACGTAATTCAATTCACAGAGGAGAGAAGAGAGCAAAGCTGGTGGGAAACTTACAGAGATGGGAAGGTAGGATAGGTAGGTCTTTAAATGCATATCCGGCCAATGGATAAAAATAATTGGGAGATCACATTGGCAGAACTTCAGTGAGCCTCCTCATCATTTAAAGACAGTCTGTAGATGGTATTAGTGGATAGGAAAAATATGCACAGGCAGGGAGACGGGCAGTAGACAACAGGTTTCAAAGACTGTTCACACATTTTACATGCCTCTTCTGTTTATTTAGCTAATTTTTTTCTTTTGTGCTTTGGAAACGTATTTCTTTGGGGGAAACTCTAAATACTGTTCATAGGCTTATAATTGACCTTTCCTGATAAGAGACATGAAGCACTGGAGAAGGAGATTAGTGTTACTGGTTGTGAATAAGTGCTAGTTTTCCAGGGTCAGACTACATTATGATAGGTCAAAAATGTCTAAGTATTGTCTTCCAAGTGTTCTATTTCCAAAAGCATCATATTGTGTATCTCTGACATGGTGACATGATGAGTCCCTGACCACAGAAAACTTGCCATATTCAGTAAGAGCACTGATTTAGGAGTTCCAATTTCCTCATGATTATTTTAATATCTCAAGATATTAGTCAAAAAACACGTGAATGATTTCTGTCTTAGTCTGTTTAAGTTGCTGTAATAAAATGCCACAGACTTAAACAGCAAACATTTATTTCTCTGTTCTGGAGGCTAGGAAGTCCAAGATCAAGACACCAGCAGACCCAGTGTCTGATGAGAACCTTCTTCCTGGTGTGCAAATGGCCATCCTCACATGGTGGAGAAAGATCATTTCTCTCTTGTCTCTTCTTATAAGGGTACTAATATGATTCATGAAGGCTTTACCCTCATTGCCTAATTAATTCCCAAAGTCCAACTCCAAATACTGTGGCATTGGTGATTAGGGTTTCAACATATAAACTGGTGGTGGAGGGGAGGGGGACACAAACATTCATTTCATAGCAATACCCCAGAAACACTTATTATTTTCAATACAGATATCAATTATCTCTGAATAGGGCAGCAAAATCTTCACATAAACCTCATTTATAATTTTTTACTAATGACATCAATACCTTCTCCCCTCTAGACATTTTAATTCACAAAAGTATTAATGCAAAAGTTTTGGTAAAATTGCAGTGACTCTCATGTGGAATTTATGTACTGACTTGTCAGTGACTAGGTGGGGAGAGACTATGTTATAGTAGAAAATGGAGTCAAAGAAATCTCAGTTCTAAATCCAGCTCTATTGACTGGGTTAGTTTTAGTCAATTGTTAAAATATTCTGAGCATCAGTTTCTAATCAATGAAAATGGGGATAATAATGTCTACTTTACAGGACACACACAGACTAGCAATAATGTATATAAAGAATCTGGCATAAAAGGTATTTTAAAAAAAATCATTGGTCTGCTCATTTCTTCATTAGATTATTTGTTTTCTTGGGCATTGAGTTTGGTGCGTTCTTTATAGATTTTGGATACTAACCCTTTATCTGATATGTCATTTGCAAGTATCTTTTCCCATCCCATCAGTTGCCTTTTAGTTTTGTTGATTATTTCTTTTGCTGTGCAGAAGCTTTGTATCTTGATGAGGTCCCAATAGTTCATTTTTGCTTTTAATTCCCTTGCTTTTGGAGATGTGTCAAGCAAGAAATTGCTGCAGCTGAGGTCAAAGAGGTTGCTGCCTGCTTTCTCCTCTATGGTTTTTTGAAGACATCCAGATGGCCAACAGACACATGAAAAGATGCTCAACATCACTCATCATCAGAGAGATACAAATCAAAACCACACTGCGATACCACCTCACACTGGTCAGAGTGGCTAAAATTAACAACTCAGGAAAAACAGGTGTTGGTGAGGATGTAGACAAAAGGGAACCCTTTTGCACTGTTGGTGGGAATGCAAATTGGTGCAGCCACTCTGGAAAGCAGTGTGGAGGTTCCTTAAAAAATTAAAAATAGAACTATCCTACGACCCAGCAATAGCACTACTAGGAATTTGTCCAAAGGACACAAGAGTACTGATTCATAAGGTCCCATGTACCCCAATGTTTATTGCAGTGCTTTCAACAATAGCCAAATTATGGAAAGAGCCTAAATGCCCATGAACTGATGAATGGATAAAGAAGATGTGGTTTATATATACAATGGAATACTATTTGGCAATGAGAAGGAATGAAATCCTGCCAATTGTAGCAACGTGGATGGAACTGGAGGGTATTATGGTAAATGAAATAAGTCAGTCAAAGACAGATATCATATGTTTTCACTCATATGTGGATCTTGAGAAAATTAATAAAAGACCATGGGGGAAGGAAAGGGGGAAAAATAGTTACAAACAGAGAGGGAGGGAGGCAAAACATAAGAGACTCTTAAATACAGAGAACAATCTGAGGGTTGATGGGAGGGATAGGGGAGAGGGGAAAATAGGTGATGGGCAATGAGGAGGACACTTGTTGGGATGAACACCGGGTGTTGTATGTAGGTGATGAACCACCAGAATCTACCCCAGAAACCAAGAGCATACTTTACACACTGTATGTTAGCCAATTTGACAATAAATTATATTTAAAAAAAACAATAATAATTGATCCAGACTTGGATATGATGGGATGGGCAATATTAGAATGGTCCCCATAAACAATTCTAAAAGCTGTATTGAATATTAAGTAGCCAACGTAAGGCCGTGATCCTTTAGAAACAAGAAACACGTAAGAAATGAAACACATTAGCACATTAGATGAGCTCCATATTCATCTCAGCTTTTCCAACCACCATTCAGAAAAATAATGCCTAATCAGAGAGTGATGGTCTCACAGGGTAGAAAAGACAAGATACCAGAGTTTAGAGCTGCAAAGACCACTGCAATTTCTGGTGAGGATTCTAGAAAAGAGAGACCTAGGAAAATGAGCCTAAAATCTCTGTGTGAAAATTGCACTGAGAGCCAACTCCTAAGAATTACATATGCAAGGCAAGACTTTGGGAGGCCCAGCAAAGAAAGGTGGAGAGCTGGACAGAGATTTCAGAGGCAGCACAGGTTGGAAAGGATAGAGGTTGGTATTTAGACCCAGTGATTATAGACAGTATCTGATGAGCTCCCAGACTTTGGGTCACCACTCAAAAAAATGGCCATACCCTAAGTATAAGGACCATGTCACAGTAGTAAGAACTTCTAGTAAGAACTTAGAAGTCTAAGAACAATGATAGACCTTATCTAAGAGAGCTAAAACCAAACCTCAACATGACAGAGGTGATGATTGCCTTCCAGATTAAAATTTAATGTTCTTTTGAGAAAGATGCCATCATCCAAAATCTCTATTGCCTATACTCACAACATCCAGTAAGTAATTAAAAATTACTACAGGCACCTGGGTGGCTCAGTCGGTTAAGCGGTTGACTTTGGCTCAGGTCATGATCTCGCGGTCCGTGAGTTCGAGCCCCGCGTCGGGCTCTGTGCTGACAGCTCAGAGCCTGGAGCCTGTTTCGGATTCTGTGTCTCCCCCTCTCTCCGACCCTCCCCCGTTCATGCTCTGTCTCTCTCTGTCTCAAAAATAAATAAACGTTAAAAAAATTTTTTTTTAATTACTACAGATAAAAATAAGCAGAAAAAAGTTACTAATAATCTATAGCAGGGGTTAAAAGACTAAGTAGTACTATGATAGGCTTTGTAGGCAATTCGTTCATTCTCTTTTGCAACTACTCTGCTGTTGCAATGTGAATGCAGCCATTGACAGTAGATAAATGAATGAATATGGCTGTGTTTCAATAAAACTTTACATATACATGAACACTGAAATGTAAGTTTGATATAATTTTCACATATCAAGCAATATTCCTTTTTTTTGTTTTGTTTTTAAGCCAGTTAAAAATGTGAAAATCTCTTCTAGGCTTGGGGGATGTATAAAAACAGACCAATATTGGTCATAAACATAGATGCAAAAATCCTTAACAAAATATTAGCAAACCAACTCCAACAATATATAAAAACAATCTTATACCATGACCAAGTGGGATTTATCCTAGGACTGCAAGGCTGATTTCACACCTAAAAATCAATTAATGTCATACAGCACATTAATCAAAGAACAAAATTTCATGAGCATTTGACAAAATTCAACTATTCATGCATGATAAAATCTTTCAAACACCTGGTCATAGAAGGGAATTTCCTGAATCTGAAAGAACATCTAAAAAACAACTATAGTGAAAACTATATTTAATATTTAAAGACTGAACGCCCCCCAAGTTCGGGAATAAGCCAAAAATATCTGTTCTCGCTACTCCTACTCAGTGAAGTAGAACCTATCTAGCCAGTTCAATCAGCAAGAAAAATAAATAAAAGGCATCCAGATAGGAAAGAAAAAAATAAACCTATCTCTATTCACAGATGCATGATCCTACATATAGAATATCTTAAGGAATCTACCAAACAAAAAGTGAAAAACAACCATTATTTCAACTAACACACAAATATAGCAAGGTTGCAAAATATCAAAATGATATACACAAATTAAATGTATTTCTACACACTAGTCATGAACAATCTGAAAATGAAATTAAGAAATAATTCCATTTATAATTGTATCAAAAAGAATAAAGTACTTAGGGAATAAATATAACAAGAGTAGTACAAGATGTATACATGAAAAATGATAAAGGATTACTGAAATAAATTGAAAAAGATCTACTGCAATGGAAAGCCATCCCATGTTCACGAATCAGAGGATATAATATTGTTTAGATGGCAATATTCCTCAAATTGATCTACAAGTTCAATATAATCCCTATAAAAATCCTTCCAGCCTTTTTTTTTTTTTTTACAAAAACTGACAAGGTGATCTTCAAATTTATATGGAAATGGAAAATGCCTTGGATAGCCAAGACAATTTTGAAGAAAAAAGTTGGAGGAATTTTACTTACCACTTTCAAACTTACTATCAAACTGCAGTTATCAAGACAGTATGATACTGGCTTAAGGATAGACACAGAGATCAATGGAGCAGAACTGAGAGCCCAGAAGTAAATTCTTATATTCATGGTCATTTGAGTGATTTGCCCAGAAAACTCATTGAGAAAAGTATTTTCTATAAATGGTATGGGACAGTTGGATATCCATATGCAAAAGATGAACTTAGACTTTTGCCTCACACCATACACAAAAATTAACTCCAAGTGCATGACATACATAAATGTAAGATCTAAAACAATAGAACTTTTATATGAACACACAGCATAAAATCTTTGAGACCTTGAATTAAGCAAATTTTTTTGATATGACACTAGAAGCAAGGTCCATAAACAAAATTGAAATGAACTTCATCAAAATTCAAAACTGTGTGCTTGAAAAGACATTATTAAGAAATGGAAATACAAGCGACAGATCAGGAGGAAAATATTTATAAAATACATATCTGATGAAGGATATATAGATATGTAGGATCCAGAACATATAAAGAATTCTTACAATTCAATAAGAAGCAAGCAAACCATTCAAAAATAGGCAAAAGATTTGAATAAACACTTCATCAAAGAAGATGTATGAATGGCTAATGAGCATGTAAAAAGATGCTTAATATCATTAGTCATTAGGGGAATGTAAATTAAAACCACAATGTGATATCATTTCACACCCACAAGGCTATATAATAAAAAAGGCAGATGGTTGCTAAGTTGACAAACTGTATACAACAGGAACACTGATACATTGTTGCTGGGAATATAAAATGGTGAACCACTTTGGAAAACAGTTTGGCAGCTTCTTAAAAAGTTAAACATAAAGTTACCCTATGACCCAGAAATCCCACTTCTAGGTATCTACCCTAGAGAAATGAACACATATATCCACACAGAGACTTGCGTATAAATGTTTGTAGAATCTTTATTGATAATAACCAAAAACTGCCGGGGGGGGGGGGGGGGGACTAAAAGTTAATCAACTAGTCAATGGATAGACAACAATGTGGTCTAGTCATACAATAAAATATTACTCAACAGTAAGAAGTTACAAACTACAGATACATGTGGAGATGGATGAGCCTCAAACACATTATGCTAAGTGAAGGAAGGCAGACACAAAGGACCACATAATAAATGATTCCACTTATAGGAAATGTTCAGAACAAGCAAATCTATGGATATAGAAAGTAGATCAGTGGTTGCCTGGGACAAAGGTGGAAACGAGGATTAACAGCAAATAGTAGGCTGTTCTCCCAAGATGGCGAAATAATGACTGAACAGAAACCCATCCTCCACAAGCTGTACTCACTGTTAGTAAGCTTACCAGCAAAGCATGGACAGAGAAGGAGGAGAAGCTGAGCCAGGCTTATGCAATCAGTGCTGGTGTCTCCCTAGAGGGCCAGCAGCTCTTCCAGACCGTACACAAGACCTTTAAAGACTGTAAATGGCAAGAAAAAAAAACCTCATAGTCATGGAAGAAGTTGTTAACACACTGACCATACCAAGTGGAAAACTGTAAAAGCAAAGAGAAGCGTGCACTGAGCCATGTATGCAAAATGGTTTAAAAACACTTTAGAGACACTGAAAGTCAAAAGATACTGCCGCGGTCACAAGCCCAGCAACCACAGAAGGAGACTGCCCTGTTATCCTGAGTCCACACACATGGAGGACTCTTCCAGCATCCAGCCAATGAGGCAATGGTGGTGGCTTCCCAGAGGAAGGCCAGGAGAGGGGAGGGACCCTGTATTTCCTATTGATTCTTGTTAACAAAGGGTCAGCATTTTCAAATATTAGACTTGAACAAAACACATAACAAAAAAAAAAGCAAAAGAATAATTTAAAATTTGAAAAAAAAACAGTAAATAGTAAATAAACAGTGCATAATAAAACTGATTTTAATAAAACAATCATCATTGTTGCACAATTAGATACATTTACTAAAAATCATAGAGTTGTAGGCATGATATGGTTGGATTTTATGATATGCAAAATATGCCTTTAATAAAGTTGAAAAACATCACTTATATCCTCAGAAAGTAAGAGAAGATTTTGAAGACTTCAAATAGGATCAGAATGACACACATACAAAAAAGTAAAATTCAGAGAACAAAATAAACTTTTCAGAAATTAAAATGTTTGAAGGAGGAATGAAGAACACAATAGGTGGTTTGCAAGATAAATCTAATGAATTCACCAAGAAATTAAAAAAAAAAATAGTGGAAAAAAGAGAAAAATGGTAAGAAAATCAGAAAGTCAGTTAAGGAAGTCAGCATTTGAAAAATAGGTGTTCCTCATAAGGGGACAGAGAAATGGGAGGAAATTTCAATGAAATAATGCAATGATTTCTCAAGACCTGAAAAACATGAGTTAATAGTCCAAAAAGACTAAGCATAATAGACTACACCAAGTACGTTATTGTAGAAGTCCAATAATTTGGGGCCAAAGAATTTAAGCTTCCAGAGAAGGAAAACAAAAAACAAAAAACAGAATGGTTTGAGTCTTCTTAATGGCAACAATGGAAATTAGAAGCCAGTGGAGCAGTCTTAAGAATTCTGAAGGAAAATTATTTTCATTCTTGGATTTTATATCCAGCCAAATTGTCAATCTACTATGAGTATAGGTAAAGATATGTTCAGACTTAGAAGGTCTCAGAATATTTACCTCCCATGCACCTTTTATCAGGAAGCTACTTGACGTATTCCACCAAAATTAGAGTCTAAGTGAAGAAGAAGAAATAGGAACAAAGAGATCCAGCACAGAAGAGAAGCAAAGGGAATACCTGTGACAATGATGGGTGATCTCAAAACTACAGGTGTGCACAAGTCATTGAGGACAAATAGCCCATGTTGGAAGACACCAAAAGACTCTGGGAGAGTGTATCTTCAAGATGAAATAGATAAAACAAACAAACAGCAAACAAATATAATGCATCTTACCCTCTCAAGAGTAAATTTAGACAACTGCTAGAAAATCTGTAATTGAATTTAACAAGTACGAAGAAATTTTAACAAAATGACAATATTAACTTCAGCAAAAAAAAAAAAAAAAAAAACAGTTGTTCAGACAGGAGATGAAAAGTAATCATAGTTTACTAACTGTCTAAGTTCTGAAATGTGTTTGCTGAGCCATAACAACGCATACGCCGAATTTTGATCTAGATAAATTTACAACTATATTTGATTGATGAGAGAATGAAATGGCATATATGTATATTTGGGACCAGAAAAAAAGAAAGCTAAACCCACAGCTTCCATTGTGAGAATCCATAAAAGAATCAGCTAAGAGAGTGGAAACTGATTGCCTATGGTGAAAGGGGAAATGGTGGAGAGGGAGGAGGAGCACTACTGTTTCACTTAACAAACCTTATAGATTCAACTCTTTCAACCATACGCAGGTATAAATTTGACAAAAAATAAATACTTTTTTTCTTTCAAAAAGAAAGGAAAACATAGAAGTGCAACCCTGACATATTTTTTCTCCATTGAGTTCTTGGTGTTGTTAAGACACTTTCCTGAGCAGATTGCCAGTAAGGCAGAAGACTAGGGATCACTACAAGAGCTGCAATCATTTCTTACCATAAACTAACAAATAAATTGTCATAGTAAATCTACAGGCAGATTCATTAATTCGTTAATTGTGCTTCCATTCTCTAGAGAGATCTATAATGTCCTCATTGATAAACCCTCAATTTCCCAACAGATGAATTCAGCCACAATTCAACAAACACTTTCTCGTCGTTTAAGTTGACATAAAGCAGTAGAATATGAACAAACAGTGAGACATCAGTTTTTAGTTAACATATTTTGACATCAAAATGGGGAGAGAAGGAAGATAGTGAATACATTTTTTTTTCACTTTGCAAATCAGAAGTTAAACATGGTTGAGTTTATTCATTCAACTGGATGTAGTAGGTTTTCCTTTCTCCTATAAGGTTCTGTAAGTCAATGGGTTATTTAAAGTCAATGGGAATAAGTTGTCTCATATAGGCTATCTTTCAACATTGAATTGTCAAATATTGAAAAGGCAAATAGTCTACCTCCATCCCACTAACAACTTCTCTTCTATTTCTAAATTCTATTTTTTAAAGCATTTTTACTTATTCTTCCTGAAAAATATATGAAAATATGGTTGTGATATTTTTGTTTACCTAGAAACCCAAGTGAGCTCCTAATTTTGTACCTAATGCCAGTTTCTTCTTTTGTGACTCAGACATGAACGTGACACACTCTCTGTTTGTTAATAAGTTTCATAAAGGCCAAAAACCTTACTGAAAGCCAATTTTTTCCATGGTAAACTCAGAGATGAACTTTGCAAGGTCATAAGAACATGTAAGCCTTAGCTACTTATGTATTGATTCAGTCCTAAAATAATGTTTCTGTCACTCAGCACTGAGGTTTATACAATTCAGAAATAACAATAAATAGCATCAAAGTTCTATTTAAAACCAATATAAAAGCCACAATTTCTGATGGGATCTCAAAATATGAATATTATCGAGCCTTAGAAGCCAGCCAGCACACTTGCATCAGTACTAAGTCTTGAGAACAACTAATCCTACCACATTTGTTAAAACATATCCAACTGCTAGGAGCTGAAAACGTCGACTCAAATTGGCTCACACAATAGGAAACTTAATTGCTTCATATAAAGACAAGTCAAGGGGTTGGGCAGGAGCCAGAATTAGTTAATAGTGTCTCAAAGATATCATCATAGACCTAAATTCTTTCCGTCTTTCTCTATAAGCCTCGATGCGTTGGTTCTGCCCTCAGCTTGGCTCCCCTCGGGGGCTGCCAGAATGTTGCATTTCTGGGTGTGATATCCATATACACCAACATTCAGAAGAAGAAAGGAGCCATGTCTTCCTTTGCAGAAACCCATGAGCAGATTTTTCTTACTCATTGGCCATGATTGGGTCCAATACCAGTCCTGGATTTTTGAGGCAAGAAGAGTGACATGACCATGATTGGCTAACACTCAACATCTGGAATTAAAGATCGTTTAGGAGTCAACCACAAATACTACTAATTTTAACTCCCAGGCTCCTTCTGTTATTCTACTATTTGACCTCCCAACCAAACTTTTTCAGTGTGTTCTCAAAAAAAACCCAATTATATCATCTTTCTCAGTTTCTTGGAAACTTATATTGTCTCTTTTCTCTTCTCTCTCCTCCTGTACATAAAACTTCTTCCTTGTCCCAAAGAGAGTCAAATATACTCGAGTCTCTCCTATCTTAAAAAAAAAAAAAAGATGCCTTCTCTACCTCCTAAGTCACCCTCTCATTTCTCATAATCTCCTCAAAGCCAAAATGTTGAACTTGCTAATTCATTAGCCCAGTTTTCTCATTTCTCCTTCACTCTTTAGTCAATCTGGCTTTTGTGCAGTAACTTCACACAAAAATCCCACTGAGATTATCAACAATCTCCTTGTTATAATGGAGCTTTTGTTCCTCACCTTAGCCTTTGACAATATTAACTAATTATTTCCTTGTAAAACATATTTTCCCAGTGAATCCCATCATGACCCACATGCTCCTGGTTTTCTTCTAACCTTGTGATTTCTCCTGGTCTTCTCTATAAGCTTGTTCTCCTATACCCAGCCATCAAGTGTAAGAATTTCTCAAGTCTCAGTCTTTAGACCCCTTCCTTATCACCCTATTCTCCTGAGATAAGTTCACCATGCCCATGATTTTACTTATCTCTATATGTCAATGGCTGCCTAAAAGAAATACCTTGCCTTATCTCTTAGCAACAAAGCAACCATGAACTGGAAACAAAGAAAAGACCTCAGTGGCCCCATAGTTTTTATTCGAATATGGCAACCTCATCAAGGCTAAGTCCATCATGTTTCACATCTGATTATTTGTTACCTTCAAAATCCCAAGTTTCCTAAGTCATCAAACATCACCCAGATAGAAGGATAGTTATGCATATATCCTTTAATCTGAGATAATCTTCCACCTTTCCCAAACCCTTCACTTTTTCTCTCTGCCTTCTAGAACTCATGGTATATTATTGAAAATTACTCTTTTCATCCTCATCATCTCCACAGTTTTGCTCTAGTTGAAATCTGAATATCTCCTGATGATTCCTCTTCCCTTGCAGCCCTTTTTTAGTGGATGCTGCTTTTTCTCTTACATCCTGCTCACCTTTGGTCCCAAAAGTAGGATAGGGAGCCTCTTGCTTCCTGTTGCCTTCATAACATTTCTCCTCCACTTCTAAAAAAAACACGTATTTTTTTTTTAGGACATCTAAAAAAAAGGACTCAGGACATCACACTTGACAACTTGCTATCCCCTGTTATTACTGTCATCTACTGATCTGCTGCCAACCCCCTCATTAATTGATCATATTAGTGTCTAACTCACTGTTTCTCATTCTACCTATTCTTGTGACCACTTTCATTTAAATATTCAAATAAAGGAACCACCCAATGCCTTGATAGCTTTGTTCCTTAGTTTCAAGGATCTTTTCTTCAACTCTTCCTTCACTCCCATCGTCCTTATCTTCACAAAAAGCTGAGTGCCTTCTGAAATATATATATCAAACCATCTTATTTTCTTACCATCACTTCTACCATCTCTACTTCCTCTCATGCTCATCAGTTACCTGCTTACTTCACAGAGAAAACAGAAGCCACTGAGAAGAACGTCCTCAGTTTCCCACAACCAAATTACAAATTTATCTCTTTTGTTCCTTCTTGCCTTTCATAATGAATGAGGTATCCCTCACCCTTCCTATGCCTACTTTCTTCACCTATGTGCTGAGTCCTGTGGCCTCTTGCTTTTTCAGGAACTTGATCAAGGAAGTACCACTGCCTCTCCTGTATTTTATCTTCTCCCCTCTACTGTCTCATTATAAGCATTTAGGCATGTTCAAATCTTTCTCTTCTGAAAAAAGAAAAAAAAAAAAACAATGCTACCTCTGACTTTATGGCAGAGGAATCAATGCTTCTAGTTAAAGGCATTTTCTCTCCTTTACAGTGAAGCTTCTGACAATGTTGTCTACACTTGCTGTCTCCTTCTCCTAACCTCCACCCACTCATCAATCTTATGCAGCCAGGTTTCTGCCCACACCTGCTCCCACTCACCACTCCATAGAAATTGCTTTTTCCAAAGTTACCGAGGGCTTCCTAGTTGCTAAATCCTACAAACACTTCTCAGTCTTTACTTTGTTGACTCTTTTATAATGTGTAAAACATATAACACAGATGACTGTCTTGAAAATTTCTTCCTTTGGTTTTTGTACTCTTGGGTTTTTTGCTCTAACTGTTCCTTCTCTACTTCTTTTGCAACGACCTTTTTCTCTGTGTGTCCCTTAGTTGTGATCCTTGAGGTTCTGTCCCAAATGCTTCTCTTTTGCTTCACAACTTCTCCATGGGAAATCTCATCTATTTCTATGGCTTACATTATCATCTACAATCCCACAAACATCTCAAACCCCAAACGCTAAAACTGAACCCAGTGTTTTTCTCCTGAAGTGACTTCGTTGGTAATCCAATGAATGGCTGTGATATTGTGATTTATAAGCGTGAAAATGAATAAAGGCAACCTCATTTAAAATAGAGTCCAGAAGCCCTTGAAGGGGAGCTCTCATGCATATACCACTCATCTCAGCCTATAAAACCAGCAGTAAGGAGGAGGAAGATGATTTTTACTTTGACATTGGGAGGACACTTTTCACACAGAAATTTATCTCCTGCTCCTAAAAAAAAGATCCCTCCTTGTCCCAGCAACAACACACTGATCGCCACTTGCAGCCACTAAGAAACGGCCACAACCTCAGACTCTTCTTCTTCAATGATCTTTTGTTCGGAACAACCCTCCCCAGTTTCCTCCTAAAACTAACCTTCTCTTCAGATTTGCTTATGGTTTTGGTTTTGCCATAGCTTGAATATCCCGAATGGCAATTCTCTGCTATTCCCTAATAAACCCATGTTTTGCTAGTAAAAACATTTTACTTTTAAGGTTGATGTAAGAACTATTTCTCATATATTTGATCCTTGTCCATGGTTCCTGGCTCCCAGCTCCTAAACCCCTTGGAATTTCCTAAGTGATGATAGCAATAAAGATGTCTTTTGTTATATTGATGAGGTGACTTTTGAACCACACCTAAAGATGGAGGCTGGTTCCCGGAAGAAACAGCCTGGTGATTAGAGGGTTAGAACTTTCAGTCCCACCCCCTGACCTCTGGGGAGAAGATAGAGGCTCGAGATTGAGTTCAATTATTAATGATCACTAATGATCAATCATGCCCATGTAATGAAGTCCCCATAAAACCCAAAAGAATGGGTTTGGAGAGCTTCTGGGTGGATGAATAAGTGGAGGTGATGGGGAGTAGTATACCTGGAGGGCATGGAAGCTCCATGCCCTTTCCCTATACTTTGCCCTAGGCATCTCTCCCATCTGGTTGCTCCTACATTATATCCTTTTATAAAAAACCAGTAATCTAGTAAGTAAAATGTTTCTCTGAGTTCTGTGAGCTCCTCTTGCAAATTAAGTGAACACAAAGAGAGGGTTGTGGGAACCTCTGATTTATAGCCAGTCAGAAGTACAAATAACAATCTGGACTTTGTGACTGGCATCTAAAGTCCAAGGAGAGAGTCGTGGTAACCTCCAATCTGTAGTCTGTCAGCCAGAGGCACAGTAATAGCCTGTGATTTATGACTGGCTGTTGAAGTTGTGTGCGTTTTGCCAGGGGCAGGGGTGGTGGGGGGGCGGTCGTGGTGGGGGGCGGTCTTGTAGGACTGAACTCTTAACCTGTGGAATCTGATGCTATCTCCAGGTTGATAGTATCAGAATTTAGCTGAATTCTTGGGAACCCTACTGCTGTCTGAAATTGCCTGGTGGTATATGGGGAAGCCCCCCTCCTCACGTATGTTAAAATTGGGTCCAGGAACCATTTTAGTGGCCCCTTTTCTCTCCCACCTTCAACATCTCATTCAGGCACCTGAATGTTTCCTGAATCCATTCACTCCATACCCCACTGCCTCGTCCCTACTACACAGCCTGTCTCTTCAATGGGGTGAAGCCACAGCCTCTGAACTGAACCCAACACACATCCTCTTTCACTTCTGGGATTCTTGCACAATACTCTCTTCATGGAAACTTTCCTACACCCCTCTCTCCCTGGATGTTACTTATCTTTTAAAAATGAACCTTAGGAAACTTCACCCACAACTTCCTCCCACTGAGACACCTGGCTCCTTGAATAACATTATATGTGACCCAAGTGCTCAAGCAAAGCCTGAGAGATGCCCACACGGCACTTCTCACTCACCCTGTGGTCACCCATTCTTGCAGTGCTAGCTCCTTTTTTTTTTTTTTACATGAATTTATTTTTGAGAGACAGAGAGAGGCAGAGCACAAGTCGGGGAGGGGCAGAGAGAGAATGAGACACAGAATCCGAAGCAGGCTCCAAGCTCTGAGCTGTCAGCACAGAGCCTGACACAGGGCTCCAACTCACAAACCATGAGATCCTGACCTGAGCCGAAGTCAGGCACTTAACCAACTGAGCCACCCAGGTGCCCCAACAGTGCTATCTCCTAAAATCCCCTCCTGCCCTTCCCGGTTCCATCATACCCTTAAGCCTTGCCCAGGCTCTTTTACATCACAGTATGATCATTACAGTGGTCTTTGATTGGGTTTCTACCCCAGTCTGGCCCTGCTCCAGTGCACCCCTCACCAAGCTGCCAGAGTCCCCTGCCCAAAACACGAACCTAACTTGTCACTTCCCTGCTATGAACTCATCAATGGCTCCACTGGCAATCAGGACAAAAATCAAATCCATTAGCTTAATGGAAGACCCATTCATATTCTGGCCATTTGTCAACCCCTTTTAGGCCTCATTTCCTTCCTTTCCCCAGTGTAAGTACCCTCTGCACAGCCACAAAGAATGCTCAGTTCCCTACTGTGAGGAGTTGTTTCATGCCTATGGGCCTTCCCATATGCCACTCTGAATATTCTTTTCTTTCCTGGTCCAGCTGATGCCTACTTACTGTTTAAAAACTACCTCAGGAGTCACTTCCTCCAGGAAGCCTTCCCTGACCCCGTAGCCCAGTTAGATGCCTTCATAAAATCACAGCACTCTGCATGTGCACCAAACAGAGCATCATTTTCTTATGTGGTTCTCTGTAGACTGTAAGCTTCATGTCTTGTTCAGCTTGTATCCTACCACTTAAGACAGAGTCCAGCATATAATAAGTGTTTGTCAAATGATTAACTGACAGTGAAGAAATGGACTTAAGAATTTATCCCACACATTGTCAAAATCAGACATTGTTTAAAAGAGTGTAACTGGAACAAGGTCTTACCTACTAGACTTCATTTAAGGTTGGAGGGGAAAAGCTAACGTGAAAGGAAATCTCTTCTGAACAAATATATTGCCTATCTAAGCTAGAAAACACTATAAGAAAGGGTCAAGGGTTGGGGCATCTGGGTGGCTCAGTTGGTTGAGCGTCCGACTTCAGCTCAGGTCATGACCTCGCTCGTGGGTTTGAGTCCCGCGTAGGGCAGAGCCTGGAGGCTGCTTTGGATTCTGTGTCTTCCTCTCTCTTTGCCCTTCCCTGCTCATGTTCTCTCTCTCTCTCTCTCTCTCTCAAAATAAATAAACATTAAAAAAAATTTTTTTAAAGAGAAGAAAAGGCCAAGGACTTTCTAGAAAATAATGTAGTAAACTTTTTATTCAGGCAGAAACTGTTTCCATAAATACAGGCTATCTTGCATACTTTTACTGTCCTAGACATTAGTAAATGACTCATTCACATTAGAAGGCTTACAGAAAATTTACTGTATTCAGGTATTCTAGATAGATATCTTATTATCTGACCTCAATAGCAAAGAGGCATGTAATGGTGTATTTGTAATACAGCTATCCAAACAAAACGAAAAGAAAGGTTAAGCAGTGGTGAAAGAAATCAGTATAGACAAAGTTTATAATTGAAACTGAAACCAAAAAGAGGCCTTTTTCCCCCTGAAATATAGCAGAGCATTTTAGCTTGCATTATTTGAATAAATTAAAGTCTCAGTCTAAAAACTCCTTGGTAGCAGAGGTGTGAATTATTTTCATAAAATCATTTGTTTTAACTTTGCAAAGCTACAAAGCTTTTCCTCCCAGCTTTAAAATCCATATGTGTCTCCTTTTGGCTAACACTAAATGTAACTCGTCATTCTGTGCATTTATTAACCTGGTGTGGCCAAATGTTAGTAAATGCACTGAATGTGAGTGGAAAGGGGCCCAGGTGCTTAATTTGCTTCACGTAATCAAGTTTAATTTAAAAGCTGAGTTTGTCCCTTAACAAATAGTTCATAAACACTGGCTATCTGCCAGACACTGTGCACTGTGATTGCACTCAGGTACAAAGATGATTATGACAACGTCTCTCCTTTCAAGGGATTCTCAATCCCAGTGCATGAAACAGATCCACATATAACCAACTAAACCATCAAATGCTAAGCGCTACGCTGGAAGGGTGAATAGTGTGCCATGAGGTTAAGAAGGCAGGTGAGTTTCACGTTATGAAAGAGTCCAGGAAGAAGAGGTGGCATGGATGGTTTCTCCGAAGATTGGCTCTGGCCTCCATGGCTGTGCAGAATTTCCCCTGATGGAGAATGACAGGTCCAGAACAGAAGGGCAGAAATCAACAAAGGCCTGATGGAGAAGTGCTCAGCCCGTTTGCAAATGATGAGCAGTGTGCTGAAACTCAGAGCATGTGTAGGAAGTGGCAGGGAATGGAGTCGATACTGAAAGTTTATTTAACAACTGCATTTCCCAGAGTTCAGCCATTTTTAAAATAAATTAATAAGTTTTACCATATCTGCACACCACCTGTACTATTATTTACTCGATATTGTTTTAAATGACTCTTTGTAAACCGTGAATGTCTACTTTAGCTTCATGTTAAGCAATAATATCCATGAAATTACACATTTGAGGTACTAATCACATTTTCCCAGTAGTCATTAAAATAAAAATAAGTAATAAAGTTATGTAAATGCTTAGTATCATATCACCTAAAATTGTCTTTTATGCCACTAGGGGCACATGCTCCACACTTTGGGAAATACCTCTTTGCATTAATAAGTAATATGAAAAGGAACAGCTTTCACAAACTATTAGTTTTATTTTCCAAGGATGGGGGAGAAACAGGAAAACAATGCTTCTATGAAAAGATTGTCCAATAAAGCAATTTTGAAATTCCTGCTGGAAGCAAGTAGGTAATTGTTTTAAAATGCTGAGAAACAAGTGATAAGAGAGAAAGTTAATTGAGTGAGGTGAGAGCAGGAAGTACTCACATGATTGTACAGAGGAAAAAGCTCTGTTGAGGCAAGAATTCAGTAGGAAGAACCAACTGAGATGTAACTTGACACTGATTAGTTTTTTTATTTGTTTGGTTGGGTTTTCGTTTGTTCGTTTTGTTTTTTGTTTTTTGTTTGTTTGTTTTTTGAGAGAGAGAGAAAGAAAGAGAACAGAGCAGGGGAGAGAAGCAGAGGGAGAGAATCCCAAGCAAGCCCCACACTCAGCCCGGAGCCCAATGTGGGGCTCAATCTCATCACCATGAGTTCATAACCTGAGCCGAAATCAAGAGTTAGACGCTCAACCAACTAAGCTACCCAGGAGCTCTGGTTTCTTTTCTGACCAGACTCTAGAGCCGCACTGTCCAACATGGCAGGCACTAGCTACATGTGGCTATTTAAATGTACCTGTAAATTAATTAAATTAAATTAAATTAAATTAAATTAAATTAATTAAATTAAATTAAATTTTAATTACTCAGTCACACTAGCCACATTTCAAATGATCAACAGCCATGTGGGCCTTGTGGTTATGGTATTAGACAGAGCAGATACAGGACATATCCATCATTGCAGAAAATTTCACAGGACTATGCTGTACTAGACAAATACCAGACTATGGCTGGAACTTACACTGCCAAACTATAGGGCCTCAAGGGGAAGATTCTGCAAACTGAAAACACAGAACTAGATACATTTTCTGCCCAGGGGAATTAGAAGACGAGGCCTCGGGTAGGAGGGGAAGCGTAGCTTTCCACAATCAGGAATAGGCTACTTACTGCTCTGATAGGAACTCTGGATGCCTAACTCAAGCATGATTAGTAACATAAAATGCTAAGTAATCAAAGAAATTCCAAATTCCCTTAGGCCTGGAGCCTGCTTCAGATTCTGTGTCTCCCTCTCTCTTTGCCCCTCCCCCACTCACACTTTGTCACCCTCTCTCTCAAAAATAAATAAACATTTTTAAAAACTTTTTAAAAAAGTTGTTTTTTTTTTTTTTTTCATACAGGGGTACCTGAGTGGCACAGTCGGTTAAGTGTCCAACTCTTGATCTCAGTTCAGGTCATAAGCTCAGAGTTCACGCACTTGAGCCACACATTGGGCTCTGCACTGATGGTGTAGAGCCTGCTTGGTATTCTTTCTCTCCTTCTCTCTGCCCCTCCCCTTCTTGTGGACTCTCTCTCTTTCTCTCTCAAAATAAGTACATAAACTTTAAAAATTTGAAAAAGAAAAGAATTTTTCCCATACATCTACATCTTCCGATTTTTCCTTTTTAGCTTCCAGAATGTAATTGTATGTCATTGTTGTTCTAATTACTATAACCATGTAATCTCTTCTTCTGAACCTGCATTTTCCTGTCAGTACAAATGGAATAATAATATCTGCAGTGAAGAATGAATTAAATAATGAAAACATTAATTTGAAAAGATATATGCACCCTTATTTTTATTAGTGCATTATTTAAAATAGCCAAGATATGAAAACAACCCAAGTGTCTATTAACAGATGAATAGATAAAGAAGATGTGGGATATATCCACAATGGAACATTACTCAGTCCTAAAAAAGAATGAACTCTTGCCATTCGTGACAACCTAGATGGAACTAGAGTATTTTGCTAAGTGAAATATGTCAGACAGAGGACAATTACCATATGATTCCACTCGTATGTGGAATCTAAAAAACAAAACAAATGAACAAACAAACAGAATGGAAACAGAGTCATAAATGCCAAGAATACACTGTGGTAGTTGCCAGAGGGAAGGAGGGTGGGGGGGAAGGGCAAAATAGGTGAAGGGGATTAAAAGGTACAAACTTCCAGTTATAAACTAAATAAGTCATGGAGATGAAAAGTACAGCATTGGACATACAGACAACAATATTGTATATAGCAACAGATGGTAACTATACTTATTGTGGTAATCATTTGGTAAGGTTTTTGGATATTGACTTATGGTGCTATAACCTGAAACGAATATGATGTTGTATATCAACTGTACTTCAACAATAAATTTTAACATAAATACAAAAGTAAATTAAATGAGACAGCACACAGGAAGTGCTTACTACAAACAGAAAATGCTGATAAAAACGGGTAATACCTATAGTAACTACTTCCCCATTCGCATGATGGATTTCTAAAGGCTTACAGAGCCTGTAGAGCTGAGATTCAGTGTCTCCATCTGTGAGCCTGCCTCCTGACACATAACAACCATAGCCTTACCAGTAATCAATCAACCAACAACCATCAAGTATCCCCTCTGTGCAAGACACAGAGTATATAAGTGGTCTCCAGGCTTCTTACAAATTATAGGGCATGACTCCCACATTCAAAGAACTTAATTCCAGATGAATTAGAAGAACTTCAAGAGCATTCATCAGTGAGGAAGATGAAAGTTGTGACTGCCATCAATAAGGCTTCAGATAAACTCTGAAAGTCATGCCAGGGCCACCAGCATCATTGGAAACAATGGTCCAACAGTGAACAGAGGACCTCAAAGCAAGAGGCATATTTTGACAACTTACCACTGAGCACTTCTTGAGGACTGGAAGGATTTGTAATGGAGATGAGGGGACCAGGGTTTCAACAGTGGCAATCATAAAAGCTCAAAGTTTGAAAATATGCCTCCAAATTAGAGAATCACATTATTGAAACATGAAGTGTGTGAATGGAAGTACTAGTTTGATCAGACGTGAGTTTAGGTACCATATTTGGACAAACTAAAAAATACTTGAAATATAACTTGTATATAAATAAACATTAAGCCTTTTAGTTTAAGTTCTAACATGATCTCTCTAAACTTCTACTAAAATATTTTTGTAACAAACCCAAAAAGGATGTATACATTTCCAAGGCTGCAACCTAAAAATGATACTCAGCTGATCTGCAGAATTTGAGAGGAATTTCCTCTAAATGTACAACAGATAAAACTAAGCACACAGAACAACTGTATGATACTCACATGACAGTGAGGAATGAGACAACATTACTACTCCTCACTCTTTAATCACTGGGTCAGAAAAACCTCAGTCAGAAAACTGGGCAACTTGCCATATGAATGATGTTTTTTGAGAAGTCAGAGTCCCTTCTCTACCTCCCTCTCCCTCAGAATCTCTTTCTACTGTCATAGAGATGGCTACACCCAGAAAACAATCAGGCACAAAGAGAGAAGGAGTGATAAATGTGAAGGCTTGGTCTCAGAAAGTTTTAGGTAAGGGAGTCAGGAAGAGCTGGTAACAGCATTCATGGGGAGGGAAGTTTTTGTGCATGTGATTTACTCAGAAAGCTAGAAAGCAAGGTTAGGAGACCTCATTTCAGTTCAACAGAGCTGCACTAGAAGAAAGTCTGCTAAACATTTGAAATGGGGTCATGTATCAGGTATTATCCGACTGTATCTCTGAGAAGGGCTTTTACCTAGTGCCCAAGGGCAGAGTTGAGCAGAGGGTAACTGACAAACTCTATCTGTTGGCAAATACTGGGTTTGGATTGAATTTTCCCTCTCAGAAGATAATTTTTTTAAAAGCCATTCAATTCTATATCCATCAGGATTATTAACTTCAAGCAACAGAAACCAAATCTAACTATCCCAGCCAAAAGAAAAAGGAGGAGGAGGAAGAGGAAGAGAAGAAAGAGAGAAAGGAGAGTAGGGGGGCTTTTTCATTCATTCATTCACTCATTCATTCATTCAACAAGTCTTGATTGAATCCCTACTAGTGTCAGAGGCTGTAATATATCCATCACCTATCGTATGGATGTGTGTTTCTAACTAGACTTACCCAGACTTCAGGCAACATACTGCT
The DNA here is from genome assembly GCF_018350175.1 of Felis catus. NCBI lineage: Eukaryota > Metazoa > Chordata > Mammalia > Carnivora > Felidae > Felis > Felis catus. The sequence continues at coordinate 105,960,297 of NC_058372.1, read as the reverse complement.
GAGGAAGCTGATAGATAATTCTGTGGGTATGGCACAAAGTTTCTGAAAGATGTATTCACGTGGCAGAAATGAAAAGAAGAGAATGGGGGCACTTAACTGGCTCAGTCAGTAGAGCATCTGACTCTTGATCTCAGGGTTGTAAGTTCAAGCCACACACTGGGTGTACAGACTACTTAAAAATAAAAAAAATGCACCGAGTGCCTGGGTGGCTCAGCTGGTTAAGTGTCCGCCTCTTGATTTCGGCTCAGGTCATGATCTCACGGTTCATGAGATGGAGCCCCACATCCAGCTCTGCTCTGACAGCACAAGCCTGCTTGGGATTCTCTCTTCCTCTCTCTCTCTCTCTGCCTCTTCCCCACTCATTCACTCTCATTCCCTCTCTCTCTCAAAGTAAATAAATAAACATTTAAGAAAATAAAAATAAAAAATAATTTAAAATTTTCTTAAAAAGAAGAGAAGCAAATGTTCTAATGGAACATCTCAGACTTTGTTCTCAGACTTAAGAATGGTTAGCAGACTTCAGTGCTTTTTTTCACCTTGAACTGCAGAGAAAGTCATCTGTAGAGTAAAGTTCTAAACGTTTTCCGGTTTCCAAGGTCATTCCCTGAGGGCATGCCAAAGTCTCAGTACAATCAGATAGGAAGCAGGAACTGCGAAGAGTGCAGGCACAGCAGATTTGGTCCCCGTGCTGGTTCCCCGGACAGGGAGCAGCATCCAGTGGAGTGTCAGCAAGTGACGCGGAGCAGGGTGACCAGTGGCCCCATGGTGAAGCTGGGAGCTACAGGGCCTGTACACAACACAGAGGAGGAACTGTCAGGTGGAAAATTTAGGAGGAACTGAGGACAACTTCTTCCTTTCTCGATACGCACTAGACCCAGGGTTTTTCTTCAGCGGCACTTCTGACATTGTGATGGGACATTTCTTCCTTTTATAAGGCTGCCCCACGCTCTGCAGGGTCTTTAGCATCCTGTTACTGCCCACTAAATACTCACAATGGGGCAAATATCTCACTCCCAGCCACCACTTACTTCACAAAAGATTTCTGTAAAATATACTTTCTTCCCTGCGGGGTTTCACCAGCATCAAAGAGCGTGATCCTCTTGTCAAAGTGTCAAGCCTCTTCCCGTGTCACCATTGTTTCCTTGTCAAGAGCACCTAGAAAACCTAAATAGGCCAATTGCCAATGTGTCACCATTTTTCAAATAACTCGGTTACTTTTTTTTTTTTTTTTATTTTTTTTTTCAACGTTTATTTATTTTTGGGACAGAGAGAGACAGAGCATGAACAGGCGAGGGGCAGAGAGAGAGGGAGACACAGAATCGGAAACAGGCTCCAGGCTCCGAGCCATCAGCCCAGAGCCCGACGCGGGGCTCGAACTCACGACCGCGAGATCGTGACCTGGCTGAAGTCGGACGCTTAACCAACTGCGCCACCCAGGCGCCCCAAACTCGGTTACTTTTTAAGAGGGAAAAGTCAAATCTTTTCCAGTGGATTTCTCCCCAGTGCTACCTGCCTGTTTGTTTACAAGATAAAAGAGCATCCTAGTTGTTAGCTCTACCCTCTCATGAGGTCGGTAAGGAGACGCGCGGAGGATGGCTAGCAGAATGGGTTAGGGTGGACGTGTTTAGTGAAAGGGCCATGAGGAGGATAAAAAGTGGCTTGTTTGCTTCTCCAGTTATTCGACTGTTACATCTTATCTAATGCCATACACACACGCACGCGCACACACACTCACTCACCCCACATTCTATTCTCCAGGCCAGAAGTAACTAGGAAATTCTGCTTTTAGAACGTCCAGAAAGAAAATGAGTGAAAGAAACAGGTAGACCTCTAATGCTATAGAACCGCCACTCTATTATGTTGCGCTAGTTTTCTTTTTCTCAGAAAGAGTAATGAAACATGTTCCCACTGTCCTCTTGAAAAGGCTTTTGTTCAGCGAAGCACAATTGGGAATTATAGGATAAATCAAAGGGTCAGACGGTGACCTCTTTCCTTAGAGAAAACACATGTTCATGACAGAACCCGAAGAAGGCGAAGGGTGAAGAAGAACAATGAAAATACTTTGCTCCTTTCTTTTAAAGAACATTACAGTTCGCGTCTGCAGAACAACATTAAAGCAGATGCCTGAGCGAGGCTCTGGGTAGAGCAGACACGATGTCCTGTGCACCACGATGCTGCTGCGGGCATGGCCGCAGGTACCGGCCACAGACCCACTGCAGGGGAAACACGCAGGAAGTGATCTGCTCACCATGGTGGCTGCTGTGGGGATGGATGCTACTTTCTAATGAACTGCCGTGAACGTTTCTGAAAGCAGGAGAGAGAAAAACAAAATGTAAAAGAGCGTACTGTTAGAACAGACGGCAGTTGTACAGCCTAAGGGATTCATCTGTCCGGTCACGATGTGAATGTAAAGAACGGGTAAGTTCCTGCAGGAATTAAGCAGAGATGTTGGCTCTCTCTCTCTGCGATTTTAGGCCCATGGCCCTAAACTGCCTGGGTCCCAAAGTAAAGGAAATAATCTAAACTACTGGGATTTCGTGACGCCCATGAGGTAATTTGGGACATTAATTCATCAAATGTGCACACAGTTCTTGGGCCTCCAAATTGTTTCTCAGTGATTACTGCATAAGCGTCTTTGGGACAACTAACATAAATTAATACTTTAATTTATATCTCATTCTCTTTTCATAGAAAAGATTAAAATAAAAGGCTTATAGTGAATGACAACTAATAATCTTGGACTTGAGATCTCTCTCTTCCACAATTATATAAGTCTTTCCCAGAATGAGAACATCATGCTCAATAGCAACTTCCCTTAATATTTGCCAGACTATGCGGATGAGTAAAAATTTTTAGCTGCATAAATATTGACAGTCAATGGACTCTGTCATCTCCAGCTAACATTAATCAGACTTTGATATTCAGTCGTAACGAGTGAAGAAAAATCCTCCGGTTGTACGTTACATTTTGGTTCTTAGGATAAGTCAATTGAAATACAGCTCCAGTGGCTGTATTTTAATAAATATTTTTAAAGGTTTAATAATTTTCCATAAAACAAGCAAGGATACTGTTAATTTCAGACTTACTTTTGAGAAACCCACAAGTACATACCAAAGCTCCATGATACATGATATTTGCTACCAAAAAAAAAAAAAAATGGAGAATTTAGGCTTAAAAAGTCACTTTTGTGGTTTACCCAAGCATCACTGATCCTTGAATTTTAATCAGCTTTACAGATCATTAACGTCAATGTCAGATTAAAGAAAGAAATCTAGTTAAGTGATTCTCACATTATAGCAGTGGATTATTTAGAATTCATTTTTGATAGGGTCGTTTCTTCTGTTTAAAAATAATATGAGTCCTGAAGTGTCAGTCGTGTTTTATATCTGATACCTATCTGGTATCAATAGAGAAGTTTAGTTAGAGGTCAAGAGGAGGTTATTCTCTTTGTTTGTTTTGTCTTTACTTGTTTCTCAGCAAAAAATTATAAACTTATAGTGTTTAACTGACTTATTTCATACAATTGTCCTATCAATAAAGACTTTTAATTTGGGGAGTATTTGGTTTTCTTAGTATTAGCACTTTTTAAATGCAATGAGACAGGCATAAATCAACAGTTACAAAGACTCTGCAACAAGGGAGAATTGATGAAGCACGATGAAGAGGGAGGGCTTTTTAACCATGAAACAAATATTTACTCCCATTTTGGTACGCCCCACATCAGCCTCTTCCTTGCTAAGAGAAAGTTCAGAATTTTACCTATATCTCTGAATCCAGACATTTTATTTTCGTTTGTTTGTTTTAATTTAAATTTTAGTTAGTTAAAATACAGCACAATATTGGTTTCAGGAGCAGAATTCAGTGATTCATCAAGAACATACAACACCCAGTGCTCATCACAAGTGCCCTCCTTAATGCCCATCACCCATCTAGCCTATCTCCCACCTCCCTCCCTCCATCTACAGATTCGAAGGGGTACATGCACCCCAATATTTATAGCAGCATTATCAGCAATAGCCAAACTATGGAGAGAGCCCAAATGTCCATCGACTGATAAATGGATAAAGAAGATGTGGGGTGTGTGTGTGTGTGTGTGTGTGTGTGTGTGTGTATAATGGGATATTACTCAACCATCAAAAAGAATGAAATCTTGCCATTTTTAATGACATGGATGGAGCTAGAATGTATTATGCTAAATGAAATGTCAATCAGAGAAGCACAAATACCATAAGATTTCACTCATGTGAAATTTAAGAAGCAAAACAGATGAACATATGGAAAGGGGGGGTAAAAAGAAAAGAAAGGGAAACAAACCACAAGAGATTCCTAACAACAAATCTAGACATTTTAAATTTAATCATTTAAAATACCTTTAAAGGGGTGCCTGGGTGGCTCAGATGGTTAAGCACCAGACTTCAACTCAGGTCACGATCTCACGGTTTGTGGGTTTGAACCCTGCTTTGGGCTCTGTGCTGACAGCTCAGAGCCTGTAGCCTGCTTCAGATTCTGTGTCTCTGTCTCTCTCTGCCACTCCCCTACTCACGCTCTGTCTCTCTCTCTCTCTCTCTCAAAAATAATAAACATTAAAAAAAATTTTATAAAAATAAAATACCTTTAAAATGAAGGGCTATAAGTATTGTCTATATAGACTCCAACAAATTCAGGAGTCTGTATATGGCTAATATTTGAGTTCTAGAGGAACTCTCCCATTTTAGGGGTATTTGTGTTTCCCAAGCACTGTTCTGTTCCGTAATTAGGCTTGCAAATTAAATCTACTGCAGATTGTCCTAGAATGAAAGGGAATCCATTCTCAGTCTATTGTGATTTTCTGCCCTCCCCTATCAGTTATACAGCAACATTTCAAGGAAAGTTAATCACAGTATAGAATTCTGGAAGTTTTTAGAGATGAGTTAGTTTCTGGAAAGAAAAATTCATATATGAAGAGGCTTAAAATTTTGTGAAACCATTGCAGTTACCACAGGAGCAAGAAAGTAAAGTGGGAAGCTTAGAGACGAGAGTGCAGATAGTCTGGCCCTACGTTTCTATGTGATTTGGGGTCACATAAATTTTCTAGTGTTTATTTCCTTAGCTGTAAATAGAATTTCTGTTCAACAGAGCAGATGAAGCCAATGTGAAGATACACACACACACACACACACACACGCACACACACGAAAATATTAGATACAGTACAACATCAGATATTTCTTCTTATCCTTACTAAAGTTTCGAATAAGAAAACAATACCCATCGGTAACCGAAACTATGAAGAAACTTAAGATTGAAGCACTAACAAAAGAAAAATAACCCTGAGGAGTATCAGACATGAGGTGGGGGTAGAATCTGGTGCCTGAGAGACGATGATGGGTGAGGCTACAAATGTGTGTTCAGTGGGATATTGGGAATGGAGCACTCTGCTTGAAGATAGGAGACAGAAAGAGTCCAGTCCAGGAAACAGAGAGAACACCTGTGCTTACTGGCCCAAGAATACACCATGGAAAGCAGGCTGGCAGCACTGGATGAAGAATGGAAAAAGAGTTTTCCTCAATGAACTGAAACTGAAAGCCATGCCTGGATATTAGGTTCAATGTGTCATCACCTGCGTGAAGTTACAACCACAAATTTAGAAATTAAAACTCAGTACAGACATAGTTATATACAGTTATATACTCCCTAACTCTGTCCACTGAGAGGGCTAGGGTACCCCAACAGCAGTGAACATACCTAGTGGCCAGTCTTACTTTCTAAAGGCCATTCTCTAATAAAAAGAAACAGGTTCCTTGAGGAATAGCTAGTCCTAGGGTTGGAGCAGGGAAAATACAAGATGAGTCTGGAGCATCTTGAAGTGCCAGAAGGCCAGGAAGTAGTCGTACAGGAATTTTAAAAAATCCTCTTACATGCTATTCACAAAAAGACAAGACACATCTATAACTTTTGGACCTAGAATTACAATTATTTACCACAATAAAAAAAATTAAAGGGGGAAACATTTGGTGATATTCATTGATGCAAAAAAGCACTTGATAAAACCCAACACGCATCTGTGATTTAAATAAAAATTAAGAATAGAACGATTTTGTGTGAATCCAGCAAAGGGTATCTACCACAGAGTAAATCTTCTATCTAATTGTGAAAATGCAAAAGCATTCTTTTTTAATTATTTTTTCAAAAGCATTCTTTTTAAATTCAAAAACAAAACAAGAATTCCCACAGTCACCACTGAAATTCAATTATTGTATTCAAGGTCCTAGATAGAATGATAAGATAAAAAAATGATAAAGTATCAAGAAATGAATTTAATAAATGATAGATAAGGGTTTTATGGAAAAAACTGTAAAATTTTACTGAGGGATATAAAAGAAGATCTGAAAAAAATGGAAAGCTATAGCATGTTTGTGGAAGGAAAAATCATTATTTAAAAGAACTCTGTCCTGTCAGATTTAGTCTATATCAAATGCAATCTCAGTCAAAGTCCACACATTTTGTCAGACCTCTATAAGCCTTTCCTAATGGAATAGCCACGAGTTCCCAAAATAATTTTGAAGTACAAAAAAAGGGGGACTACTTTGTCAGCTATGAAGATTTAATGTGGTAATACCCATTCAAACTGCATGGTATTGGCACAGATATGTTCAAATAGGTCAGTGGAACAGAACGGAGAACCCAGAAATATATTCACACATCCGATCTTATCTGACAGGACATTGCAAGTTCACAAGGAAAATATGGGCTTATATACAAAGTAAGAGGTGTTGGGATGAAGGCTATCCATCTGATAAAGGAAGTATTTTAGATTTCCTTCTCATGCCATTTAGAAAAATGAAATCCAGATGAATTAAAGACCTAAATGGGAATAAAACTTGAAACATTTTAGAACAAATTATGGGAGCATGTCTACATGACCTTACAAGAGAGAAGGAATTCTTAGAAAAGCACTAACGTCATAAATCATAAAGAAAAACGACTAATAAACTTAATTATATCAAAATTAAAAAAAATTTTTTTAACGTTTATTTATTTGTGAGACAGAGAGAGACAGAGTATGAACAGGGGAGGGTCAGAGAGAGAGGGACACACAGAATTGGAAATAGGCTCCAGGCTCTGAGCTGTCAGCACAGAGCCCGACGCGGGGCTCGAACTCATGGACCATGAGATCATGACCTGAGCCGAAGTCGGACGCTTAACCGACTGAGCCACCCAGGCGCCCCATCAAAATTTAAAACTTCAAGGCAAGCCTCAGAATGAGAGAAAATGTTTGCGATACATACATGCAATAAAACAAAGATTATTAACTTAAGTATACACAAGATTCTTAAAAATCAACAGAAGAAAAATGACAAACCAAAATGAAAATGGGTAAAGGATATGAAAGGGAATTCCTCCTGAGATAAACATTTCAAATGCTTGACCTCCTTGCAGTCAGAGAGATACAAGTTAAAGCAATTCAATGCTATCTGGCCCCCCATCAAATTGGCAAAAATTCCATCCCAGTATTGAGATGATGTGGGAATATGGGAATGTTCACAAACTCCTGGAGAGGGGATAAATTGGCACAACCACTTTGAGTATTTAACAATTTCTATCATTGAAAATGTTCACTTCAAACATTCCAAATTATTTTGGTATCTGTTCTCTTTCACTGATACAAAAGAAGACCTGCATAAATGTCTTTTGCAATATTAGAAACAAAGTTGAAACAAACTAAAATGCCAGTAATAAGGGAACAAACAAAAGGCCATATATTCATACACTGACTATAATAAAGTCAACTAACAAACCAGATGCAGGCATGTCCACCTGAAATTTTTAGCAGGGAGTACAGGAGAACAACCTGAACAACTATTAGATTTTGTTCCTGAAAAAGGAAAAACAAAAACAAACTCAGGGCGCCTGGGTAGCTCAGTTGGTTCAGCGTCCAACTTCAGCTCAGGTCATGATCTCCCGGTTCATGAGTTCGAGCCCCACCTTAGGCTCCGTGCTGACAGCTCGAACCTGGAGGCTGCTTTGGATTCTGTGACTCCCTCAGTCTTTGTCTCTGTCTCTCTCTCTCTCTCAAAAATCAAAAATAAATAAATATTAAAAAACAAAACAAAAAACCTCTGGGCAACCGTGTGGAAGAGTCACTGGAACAGAAAGCAACTAAGACAGAGAGATATTAAAACAATATAGAACAACAACAACATGAATAAAAACCAAACGGCAACTGCAGAACTCACCTGTGACAATGACCAGCTGTCCTTGGGCCTCAGGACATGAAAGCATTAGTGCCACCATCTCCTCTGTGCAACCACGTAATTCCCATAGAGGAACCAAGCCAACATATCATCACCAGACAGAGGACTAAACTGAGGGACACATTTGCCAAAATTAACAGCCTCAAAGAAAAGTTCAGCAGAGTGCCTCTGGGTTGCAAACTGATTCCGTCTGTATTAGGGGAAGGATTCATAGATTCCTTGGGTTGCAGAGGAGCTCAATGTAAGAAATGGATACAGAGTAGCAACCAGCCTAACTGCAGGAAAACAAAGAGGCTTTCAGCACGGAAAGAAGGCAGCAAGCAAAAGAAAAATTATCGCTAATACCTGATTTTATTCTGGTGAATATTTCTCGCACCACTTTTTCTGTCCCTTGCCTTGCATTTGCGTAAATTTCACCATCCTGGAATTTTTAGCTTATGGCAGTCTCTAATTCATCTGCATAGTACTTACCCTGTCTGGAGTCAACCTGTTTCTTGATGTTTACATCCGTCTTTCGTCAGTCACAGAAGTTCAGGAAAAGCTTGTCTGTCTTGTTCACCTCAGCACTCAGAAAAGCGACTGAGATAAATAGTAAATAAATCTTCGTTGAATAAATTAATGCATTCTTTAGGACGGATGTGTGTTTTTAGATGAGCAATAGCTGATTCTTAGTGATAAATGACTCTGATGAACTATTTTGACAATTAACCCAAGATAATTAAACTAAGAGTAAGGTTTAGAACAGATTTCTGAAAAAAATATTTAATCCTCCTTTATAGCATTGGCTCTGAGCCCCTGATCTCCATGCATATCCTTATTATCATAACACAAGGTAAAATTTTAATCATTTTTACCCATTTTCCTTAATGTAAAACTCATTGAAATGTCATTATTTCACCACGCATATATACATCTTTGAAACAACATGTTTTGTCTCCTCTCTCAACTGAACGGAGATAGTAATACCTGTTTTTTGCTTTATGGAGATCAGAGATATTAATATCTGTTCCTTCATAGAATGTGAAAATTGATTTTGAGAAAGAATTCTATGTTTTTCTTTAATTGTCTTGAAGTCAGATGCTATTTAAAAATCTAAGATCCTGCTTAGATTTTATATCTTATTTTCTTTTATCACTAATGCCTACGAGGAAATGGATTATTCATTTAAAAAGATAACCTCAACTTTATTTCTGGTGTGAGACTTTGGCAACTTAAGCATCTCCAAACAATAAACTCTATTCAGGACCCAGCTGATTGATTACTTTCCTTGATAAGTGGCAAAGGGATGCTTAGTCCATAAACATAAAAGTAGTAGCTTTACAAGTGTTTTAGCTTTGGAAAGCACATGCTTGGGACTTCATCCAGATAAGAGAAAAGATTAACTCACTCTACTCACTTCTTGGCATACAGAGAAAGGCTGGTCCACCCGCCAGCCTTCCAGTTAAACGCTGTTGTCATGGTACCTTCCAATAGGTAAGGTTAAGCACAATTTCTCTTTGACTGGGCCACAGTATTCTTTTTTTTTTTAATTTTTTTAATGTTTGTTTATTTTTGAAGGAGAGAGAGACAGAGTGTGAGCAGGGGAGGGGCAGAAGAGAGGGAGATACAGAATCGGAAACAGGCTCCAGGCTCTGAGCTGTCAAGCACAGAGTCTGACACGGGGCTCGAACTCACGAGCTGTGAGATCATGACCTGAGCCAAAGTCAGATCCTTAACTGACTGAGCCACCCAGGTGCCCCTGGCCTACAGTATTCTTTAAAGCCCTTGGAATATTCAGCAGAGGTGTAGTATTTACCTAAACCCAAAAGGCTCTGGGGTGGTTAAGTATTTAATTCAATCAACTTACCCACTTATTAAGTTTTATAGGAGCCAAGGGGCTGCATGTTCCTGCCCTCAGCCCCTTATCTTTTGTAAAGGAGAAAAATAAATCCCATTAAGTCCAGCGGCCACAGTTCTTCTTGCTTAACCTCCAATTGCCTAAGAACGTGCCATACACAAAGTGGCCATATAATTTATTCTCCAAACCAGGACATTTGTGTGAGTCAAAGGGAATCCTAGTAGGCAGGGTCACAAGAACAAATAAAAACCAGTAATGCCTAGACAAGCCAGAATGCATGGTGGGTGGTCAACCTAGCATGACATGGGGTTTTGACAGTAACGAGGACAATGATAATGCTCTTAGAGGAAAAAGTGCCCAATGTGTTCCCGCATTTGGCATCTGTTACTAACTAACCCTGTGTCTCTGAAGCTGCTGCTTATATTCATTGTGTCTCACACTCCTCAGGTTTAGCTTTACTTAAGAAAAATTTTCAGCCTGAGACAGCAAAATGCCATCCTCAGTCACAGGCCCAAGGGACTGTTTCTGTTACTTATTTATTTTCTGGTGAATGCTTTGTCACCAGCGTTCAATTTCATTCGCTAGAACAACTTGTAAATAAAACACCATCTGAGAATGTCAAGCCTTTTCTATTTCTGTTTTTTGAAATTCATCTGTTTCGAGAAATCTATCTGTAACCACCAAATTTTCAGTCTATTTGTTAGCAACCCTTTGCGCTGGTGTTGACGTGGCGTTCACGATGAACCGTGACTTTGCCTGAGCTACCAATTGCACACGACTGCTGGCTGCCAGCATTGAGGAAAGACGAATCCAAGTCTTTGCTGAGTCTTGGTGCTCCCTCACAAAAGAAGCTTGCCCCATCTTCAATATTTCTGCCTGGTCAGAAACTTTCCTCAGATAGCCTTCGCAGTTAAAAAAACATAAAATGTCATGTCAAAATTACATGGTTACACTCTTATCTAGCAGCGCCATGATTATTTAATATCTTACACAATGATCTCACGCACTCAGCTCGGGTCTTGAGCTGTGGAGTCATGAATCTCTATCCCGCCAGAATTTGCATCTCCATTATCACATTTTTGTTCTGTCACCACAATGTCTCAGGTTGCCTGTCTGGTAAAATGAGACTTCAACGACATTGTTATTCTCTAATTTTAATAAAGCGGAGCGTTGAGACTCTCATTCAGAGGGAAATTCTGACGAAGGAAGCACATTAAAACTTCAACTACCAGAAACATAGAAATGCAGATCAAAACCAAAATGCATCACTTTTGAATTCCTGGAGTTTTTAAAAGATTTGCCCAACTCTTCTGCTCCCCTTTTACTTTGGAGACAGGATCTCAGATCATCCGCAGCAAATAAAAAGCTGGGTGAATATTTAGGGGCACATCTCAGAGCACTACTGCTCTGAGCATATTGTTCACTGGCTGGGTAAGTTCCTTCAGCGGGGAACAAAGAGCATATGCATAAAGCTGGGGAGAGTTCTAACTCTAAGGCACTGTCAGGGAGGAAGAACCATGTCCAAATTCCATAGACAGCTCAGCTCATCAAATATGTTTTGCAGGTCAAGTACTCTGCTAAGGACTTTACATACGTTATCTCTGATTATAGTCACAATCATATGAGTGAGGCATCATTCCTATCCCTATTTTAAAGATCAAAAAACTAAGTTTCCTCTAGAAAGGAGTGAAGCCAGCATCAGGCAAGTAGCAGTTTTGCTCTAGAGTCTATACCCTCTGTACTCTTGTGTGTTACCCACATGACTAAACCCTTACAGTGGGAACTAATGTAATATGATTTGGAAGAAATGGTAAATAACATGAATACTGGGAGAAGACTTGAAGTAATAGTCTAGTCAGGGAGAAAAATGATCGAGGCAGCAGAAACTATAAGAAAATAGATTTTGTTTGGTTTAGGATATGATGAGGATGGCTCTATTGATTTTCAAAAAGTTATGCTAGAAAAGATTTTTATTTACTCATTTATTGAATCAGCAAATATTTATTGAGTATCTTCCATGTGCTGAAGACTATTATATGTGCTGAAGATACAGAGTGAAAAGTCCCTCCTCTCAAAGAACTTAAATTCTAGAGAAGAAGACAGATAACATACAAGTCAGTAAATAAAAATACAATTTCAGGTAATAATTGTCAAGAACTGTGAAGGGTTGGGGATCATATCCTACTTGCAAGTTAGTAAATTAGCTTGCCACAGTTTCATGGAGAAAGAAGACCTAAAGTTTTATATCCAGCAAAAATATCTTTAGTAAATGAAGGCAAAATAAAAATGTGTTCAGATGACAAAAAAGGCGGGGGGGGATTTCATCAGCAGGAGACCAGCACTAAAGAAAATACCAAAGGAATTCTGGAGGCAGAATAAAAAATGTGATCCCAGTTCTATGAGGGCAGGGCCATGAAAATGTGGGAAGAAATAAAGAGCAATAAAAGAAAGAAAGAAAAAAAGAAAGAAAGAAGATAAATCAAAATTAATATTGACTATGAAAGATAATAATGCCTTCTGAAATTTAAAATATGTGTGCAAGTAAATACACTGCAACAATAGCACAAAAGACAGGGGAGGGGGCTGGTAAATGAATTCTTAGTCTAGGTCTTCTAAGAAGCAGACTGGATTAGCCATGCAAAAGTTTTGTGCAGTTGAGGCCTATAAAGGAAAGTAAGGAGGGAACTGGGGAAGGTCAAGAGAGCTGTCAGGTCAAACTGTAAATTCCATGTCCTTTTCAAGTGCACATGGAACACTTATCAAGACTGACTACATGTCAGGGGCACCTGGATGGTTCGATCAGTGAAGCATGAGACTCTTACTCTCTGGTTTGTAAGTTCAAGCTCCATATTGGGCAGAGAGATTACTTAAAAAATAAAAATCTTTAAAATTAAAAAAAAAATTGACGGGGCGCCTGGGTGGCGCAGTCGGTTGAGCGTCCGACTTCAGCCAGGTCACGATCTCGCGGTCCGTGGGTTCGAGCCCCGCATCGGGCTCTGGGCTGATGGCTCAGAGCCTGGAGCCTGTTTCCGATTCTGTGTCTCCCTCTCTCTCTCTGCCCCTCCCCTGTTCATGCTCTGTCTCTCTCTGTCACAAAAATAAATAAATGTAGAAAAAAAAAATTTAAAAAAAAAAAAAAAAAAAAAAAAAAATTGACTACAGGTCATAAAACACATCAAATAATTGAAATCGTTCAAAATATGGATTATAGACATAGTGTAATTAAACTAGAAATCTATAACTAAAATAATCTCCCAAATCAGGGTTTGGAAATTAAGCAATGCACTTCTGAGTAATGCATGCTCAAAAACATCATATTGGAAATAAGAAAATATTTATAATTGAATGGTAATGAAATATTACAGATCAAAATTTGTGGATATCAGCTAAAGCTTAGAAGGAAACCTATAGCTTAATATATTTATTAGATAAAAAGTTAAAGTTAAAACATCAATGGTTTATTTTTTTATAAATTTTTTTAACGTTTTTATTTATTTTTGAGACAGAGAGAGACAGAGCATGAACGGGGGAGGGGCAGAGAGAGAGGGAGACACATAATCGGAAGCAGGCTCCAGGCTCTGAGCCATCAGCCCAGAGCCTGGCGCGGGGCTCGAACTCACGGACGGTGAGATCATGACCTGAGCTGAAGTCGGACGCTTAACCGACTGAGCCACCCAGGCGCCCCCAAAAATCAATGGTTTAAATAGTTACCCCCCAAAATTAGAAAACAACAACAATAACAACAGTATAGTAAACCCAAAGAAAATAGAAAAGAAATAATAGGGGTAAGAGCAGAAATGAATGAAATAGGAAAGAACTACAAAGTAGAGAAAATTACTGGGACCAATCAACAAAAAATGTAATTAATGGCTTCTCAGATAATAATTTAAGTCCTCTTTCAATTTGATTGAATGCAAACCATGAAAGAAACAAAGGAATTGCTATCTAGTCATTGAAGTCATTTACTTTCTTAATCTCAGCACTAATACTTTGAAATATCCCTCTGTTTGGCACCATGGGGATTTTTGGTAAGATTATGAGACAATTGGGATGAAAACCTTGTTTTATAAAAGAAAAATGGTAGTTATGAAGGAGGAGGTAGGAGAGAAGTATCAACCCCCTGTGACACGGGCTTTCACACTCATACTCTCTCAGGCACATCCATTTTGGTACATATTATACAAGGAAGTTAAGGAACACAAATGCATGTACTTAGAGCTTTCTATGCCAGCACACCTCCTGGATTTGCCTACTCCCAGGGGCGTACACATCCTGGTTTGTTTTAAATGAATTGGTTATTTTTCAGGATCTGAATCCCTTTAGAAACTGATGGGCACTCTGAGCCATCTCCCACAGAATACTACACACACATGCATACCCAAAACCCTTCATGCAGCTTTAGGGAATTCACAGACTGCCCTGAATCCCATGCATGGATTGTCAATTTAGAAATCCTGGCCAACCTATGCAATAGCATGGAAGGACCCAGAGCGTATTTTGCTAAGTAGAATGAATAGGACTGAGAAAGACAAATGCCGCATGATTTCACTCTTATGTGGAATCTGAAATGAGCAAACAAGCAAAGAGCAGAATCAGACCTATAAACACAGAGAACAAACTGATGGCTGCCAGAGAAGAGGGGAGTGGGGGATGGGCAACATGGGTGAAGGGGAGTGGGAGATACAGGCTTCCAGTTACAGAAGGAATAAATCACAGGAATAAAAGGCACAGCATAAGGAATATAGGCAATGATATATTACATATTACATATTACATATTACATGTATGAAATGATAACAATTGTAATCGTGTTGTACCGTGACAGATGGTAGCTATACTTGTCGTGAACATAGCATAATGTATAAATTTGTTAAACTACTACTCTGTACACCTGAAACTAATGTAACATTGTGTGTCAACTCTACTCAAATGAAAAAATAATAATAATAAATTTAAAAATTAATTTTAATTTATTACAATTTCAGCTCGGGTCATGATCTCATGGTTCGTGAGACTGAGCCCCGCATCAAGCTCTGCACTGAAAGCACAAGCAGAGCCTGCTTGGGATTCTCTCTCTCCCTCTCTCTCTGCCCCTCCCATGCTCATGCTGTCTGGTCTCTCTCTCTCTCTCTCTCAAAATAAATAAATAAACATCAAAATATTTCTTTTAATAAAAAATTAAATTAAAAAAAAAAAGAAAGCTTGGCCATATCCAACAACCCAATTTAGAGGTGAGGGATTCACACATAGAGGAGGTAAGTGACTAGAAATAACATAAGGAAGGTATCTGGGAGAACATATGTGGAGCCCCTGGTCCACGAAGTCATTTTTAAAAGGACTCCTTGGGGGAAGGGGGAAAAATAAAAATAAAAAATAAAAAATAAAATAAAAGGACTCCTCTCCTCCTTCCCTTCTCAAAATCATAGATCTAGTCTGTTTCAGATGTAGGATGAGAACTTGGGTCTCCTAAATTTCTGTTAAATAACACGTGTTTTTAAAAGTAAGGTGGTTTATTTCATTTACCTAAACAAGTCAAATGTCTATGCTTGTAACCATAGTTTCCATTTGCTTGTCATTCTGGCATAACACTTAAAAAATCTTTCCCTATGAGTCTGAAATATTGAAACTTTCATGCTAAGAGAAAATCCTTGATGCCAAATTTGAAACAAATGTTTGTTGAGTCAGAAAAAAAATTTTTATTTTGACAAGGTGTTTAAAAATTAATTATTATTTCTAAGGTCTCAGAACTGCTCCCGCAACCCCGAAGCACTCCCAGACTGGGATCACAGAACCCATAAACAAACAACGGTGACAGTTCAGCTCAAGGGCCACACGGTTTGAGACCAGAACTCAGGTAAACAGTCATTTTTCTTTTCAGCTGCTGAGAAAAGAAGAATATAATTTTTCATTCCACCCTCAGGACTAGATTCCAACTGTTAAGACGATTCCCAGGAATTAAAATGAAAACACCACGGGCTCAAAAATGAATCACAGGTAATCACTAGGTGCCTCAAGCTTTGTGTTTTCTTTTTCCATTGTATACAGGCCTGAGTTTCTGTCTTTATCAAGTTAACAGTTCGCTCATTTAGATCTGCTATGCAGAACACCAACTTCATGTCCCTGGAGCAATGAAGTAAGAAAGTGGAAAGAGGTGTCCATTACATTACAAGCCCTTAATATGATATTAACATGCTATCTGTGGTGCATATTTCACATATTAAGATGTTCTTCAAATCTTGAAATATATTGTTAAATACTCCATTAGAAATTGCTTCCATGTTTTTTCAGTGTTCTCAATAGGTTGAGTGTGGGGAAGGGGGTGATTTTGCCCTGCAGAGAACATGTGGCAATTTCTGGAGACATTTTTGATGGTCAGAACTTGGGAAGGTGTGTGCTATTGTCATCTAGTGTGTAGAGGCCAACGATGATGCTAAACATGTTGCAATACCCAAGACAGGCCCCATGACAAAGGATCGTCCAGCTCAGAATGTCATTATGCTGAGGTTAAGCAAGCCAAGTGCAGGCTTATGTGTGTTAATCTGTATTTATTTTTCTGACAATTATACATTACCTGTGGGTTTATATCAGTTTATTCAAAATAAACAACAATGTTTTAAAAATCAGTTTACTTCATTTAGAAACATCATACCAAAACTATCACTGAAAGTAAATGCATTATTACAAATGTTTTCATGTTTATCAGTATTCTGGGTGGGATTAGAAACCTGTTCAAGGATATAAGAAAGGGCATGTAGAAAAAAGGAACAAGGGGCGCCTGGGTGGCACAGTCGGTTGAGCGTCCGACTTCAGCCAGGTCACGATCTCGCGGTCTGTGAGTTCGAGCCCCGCGTCGGGCTCTGGGCTGATGGCTCAGAGCCTGGAGCCTGTTTCCGATTCTGTGTCTCCCTCTCTCTCTGCCCCTCGCCCGTTCATGCTCTGTCTCTCTCTGTCCCAAAAATAAATAAACGTTGAAAAAAAAAAAAAAAAAGGAACAAAATAAAGTTTCATCTTTATACTTTATGGATATAGAACACAATTATTGTAAAACACATTTGAAGTATTAATAATTTCCACTTCTTTGAACTTTATTTATTTTTTTCAACGTTTTTTATTTATTTTTGGGACAGAGAGAGACAGAGCATGAACAGGGGAGGGGCAGAGAGAGAGGGAGACACAGAATCGGAAACAGGCTCCAGGCTCTGAGCCATCAGCCCAGAGCCCGACGCAGGGCTCGAACTCACAGACCGCGAGATCGTGACCTGGCTGAAGTCGGATGCTTAACCGACTGCGCCACCCAGGCGCCCCAATAATTTCCACTTCTTGATGCTTTAATTATATACTCCATTTTGTAATGTCACTGTTTTTTGCTGGCCAATGAAATATTTTTTAAATAAACAAAAAATCAAAGATATATCTTTAACAGGTACCCATTTATGATGTTTCCCCACCTCTGTCCTTAACCAAAAATAAGTTTCCACAGCATTTTAACTGAAGATCCAAAAAGTGGCACCCTAGCAAATGTGGTGCTACCATAAATGATCGAATCTTTGGTTGTTTCTGAAAGTAACTGCAAGACAACAGAAAACCCTTTGTCTGGTTGACAATAAAAAGTTCTTTTATTTTTTTTTAAATTTTTTTTAACGTTTATTTAATTTTGAGACAGAGAGAGACAGAGCATGAACGGGGGAGGGTCAGAGAGAGAGGGAGACACAGAATCTGAAACAGGCTCCAGGCTCTGAGATGTCAGCCCAGAGCCCGACGCGGGGCTCAAACTCACCTACCGCGAGATTGTGACCTGAGCCGAAGTCCGACGCTTAACCGACTGAGCCACCCAGGCGCCCCAAAAAGTTCTTCTAGAAATATTATGTAGCTGAGGCACCTGGGTGGCTCTGTCAGTTAAGCTACTGACTCCTGATTTTGGCTCAGGTCATGATCTCACATTTTGTGAATTCAAGCTCCACATTGGGTTCCATGCTGACAGTGCAGAGCCTGCTTGAGATTCTCTCTCTCCCTCTCTCTCTGTGCCCGCCCACCCCCGCTCACACACACTCTCAAAACAGATAAATAAAATTTAAAAAAAAAGAAATATTATGTAGTTTATAACTATCTTGGGATGTCCAAGTACTGGGTTTGGATACACACAGCCAGAAGATTGCAGACAGGAGAAAAGCTGAAAGACACCATTGGACAAAGCACAACTGCACTGTCCCCCATCACTCTATACCTGTGACCCCAGGTCAGAAACCTCATTACATCCACCCAGAAGAACTAGGTACATCTACCCTCAGTCATGCTGGGAGGTACCTGTGCATTGCCACCACCCATGTTGCACAATGCTAACCCTAACCCAAGTGTAGGTGGGTCAGCTTGGGGGAAGCTAGATTTCCCGAAGCACCAGGGTTGGTAGGGAATGTGAAAATACAGATTTTAGCTTTATAGTCTTCATGGTTCTAGAAGTCAAGATAAAAAGAATTAGAATGGGAACTGAGCCAAATTATAGTATCTGCCATAGTCACCAAATTATTTTAAGACACATTAGCATTTTAAAACATTTATTTTATAGCAGTCTAATTTGGTTCTAAAGCTATTCACAGTCCTGTTTGTTTGCTTGGGGTTTTTTTTTGGTGAGGGGGAGGGAGTGGTGGGGAGGCTGCTACTCTGCATGTTTGTGTTCTTTCTCCAGATGGGTTCTTTTTTAAAATACGAAGCTTAATTGCCATATCATTTATTTATTGTATCAATAAACATTTATTGAGTGCCTACTATGAACAAGCATTATTCCATTCTGCACATTCAGCTGTGAATTTAAAAGGACAAAAATCCTGTCCTCATGGAATTCACATTCCAGTGAGAGCTCAGTAAGTCAAGTAGCATTAGGGTCAGCTACATATAACAAAAACAAAATTAAACTAAACCAAATTACAGGAACAAGACAGCAGTTTGTCTCTTACATAAAAGAAGGCTGACAATGAGAAAGATTGCAAAAATAGCCCAATTCTTCCCTCTTCTATATCATCCTCTTCGTTATGTAGCCTGCAGTTCCTCTCACTAAAGAGGTGGAATCTATTCCTTGAATCTGAGCTGGCCTTGTGACTTGCTTTGGCCAACGGAAGGAGGCAGAAGTGCTGGTGTTCCAGTTCCATGCCTAAGCCTTAAGGAGTTCTTCGTGTTTCCACTTGATCTTTTGTGCCTCTGTCTTTCATGAGAAGGATGTGCCCAACTGCTGTGCTGGAGGATGAAAGACACATGGAGCAGAGCTGAGTTATACCAACTGTCCCATTTGAACCCAGCCTAGACCAGGCTCAGTTGACCTCTGGAAGCAGGAGAGATCAGATCAGCCAAACTCCACAGATGCATGAGAAATAAGTGGTTTTGTACCCTGTTCAGGCTTTGTGAATATTTTTTACTTAGCATTCTTGTGGCAATAGAGAAACGATATAGGAACAAGGCAGTCGGGCAAGCATGAAAGCTTAGAAGTGTTAGGGACCCAAGCTCCTTATATCTTGCAGCTTTGAACCTCAATTTGTGGCTTCTGTTTCATCATCCAATACTGCTGCTGAGCTCTGACATCCAAATAGACACATCCCAGAGAGTGGGAAACCAACAAGGGGTGACAAAGGAGAAAAATGCTCTTTTTAAGAAGACCTCCTGGAAATTAATTATAGTCGCATCCAGCTGTAAGGAATGAGAATCAGAAAAGATGTAGTCTTTATCCTATTGCCTGTTCCTAGATTAAAACTGGGGGTTCTATCACCAAGGAAGAAGGCTAGATTCTGAGGGACAACTGGTAAACCACATGTGCCAATAAAACATACTGAGAGAAAGAATATTACCTATTTCCCCACCTCTGTTCTCATGTAGGGCTCTTACCAAGTGAAAGGAGGTTTCTAAACTTTAAAATACATTATTTTCTGGATGGACTGTACAATTATAATACTCAATAATTAAAGAAATAAATTCAAAATAGAATTTTTTCCTATGGCATTTTACTGCTTATGCAATTTTGCTTTTTGCCAAAGGGATAAAGACTTGTCTTCAGTAATAGTTCCAACAGTGTCCAATTGTCTAAATAATTCAGCTAGTGTTAGCAAGTGTTACAACGAAGCAGAATTTGTTTTTATCGTTAAGTGGTCATCAAGCAAAACAGGAGAAGCCATCTGGGCTGAAAGGCTAGCTTTCAAAAGACATTTTGGGGTGTGGCAACAGGACTAAAAGCAAAGGAGTAATCACTTCTGCACTTACTGAACCACAGTTCATTCCCACACTGTAGAATTCATCTGGCAATATATATTTAACTATATTTTTGAGTGCGAAATTCAAACATAGTAAGAAAATATGTACCAATAATTTAAACTATGCATCAATAATTTAAACTATAACAAAATATAATTTCCCTGTTCTTGGGTTCTTAACTCCAAATCAAATCTTTTTAAAAATATTTTAATGTTTATTTATTTTTGAGAGAAAGAACGACAGAGCACGAGCAGGGGAGGAGCAGAGAGAGAGAGGGAGACACAGAATCCGAAGCAGGCTCCAGGCTCTGAGCTGTCATCACAGAGCCTGACGCGGGGTTTGAACCCACGAACTTCAAGCTCATGACCTTAGCTGAAGTTGGACACTTAACAGAGTGAGCCACCCAGGTGCCCCTCCAAAATCAAATCTTAAGTTCTCCTGAGCAGAGCTATATTTTTAAGGATGTTAAATGAAATTTACAGATTAACTTTGGTTGTTTTACTTGCCTGCATGTACACACACGTGTTAACACACACACACATACACACACGCGCTCATTGGCTAGAAATTGAAATAATTTCCTCCTTAACTCCACATACTCTTACAGAACCTACTCATATCTGTTCTTCAACCCCTAAAAAGTAAGCTGTAGGGCAAATTACTGGCTATTAGTAATTGAAACAGTGACAGTCACCTAACCTCAGATGGGAAAACCATGCAGTTCTCTCTCCAGAAGTTTGTAATTGAGACACAGCAACTCTAAGCTCTTAAGTTAATGACCTGAGAGAATTTTGGTGGAGCCATTTCCTGTCACATCTCTGCCTAAGTATTGGACATCAGCCTTTGGAAAGAATAAAGAATGAGGCACACAACCAGAGTTATGAGAAACCATGAAGTTCAAGAATAACACAGAGAGAGAGAGAGAGAGAGAGAGAGAGAGAGAGAGAATAATTAGCTGTTTCCAATGACTTTCCTGGCTTCAATCCCTCATGAAGCCAAATCAATCTATTTGCATCTGGGCCAAATTATTGTCTTCTTTCCTATCACAAGCTCCCATGATCAACTATACAAGCTACTATCTAAAGCTAATCTCTCCACTTGTAAACCAAATCATATCCTTTGTCTCCTAATCAAGGACATCATTCCAAATATTATCCTCAATTTCCCCTGCAACATCAATTTTTTTTCTCAATACTAAATCATTCTTCCAGTGCCAAAGCAATACATGGAACATAGTAAATGTTAAATAAAATTTTTAATAGGCTCATCAAAGGGGAAAAAGCATAGTCCACAGAAATCAGGGCTTCAAGAAAATAGATTAGCAATGTGACAGTGAGATGAGGGAGTAGGGAGCAAGAGGGAAAAGCTATACCACCAGAGAACTATTTAGAAAGATCACAACCCCAAGATGCTGGCCCACTACAAGACAGAGATTTCATCGCAAGATGACAGAATGCTATTTCAGGTCCACACTTTATCACAATAGCAACAGGATTCCAGTATAATCAAAGTGGACTGTAGCTGAAAACTTCAGGACAAAGACTGAGGGGGAGTACTGAGGGAAACCCCAAGTCAAGGAAGGAGACAAAAACAAGATCAGTAGAGGAATTTTTAAGGCTCTGACAACTGTTAACAACAGCAGACACTAATATAGCCCAACTTCTAGCCCAATTAATATAAAGACACCCACTATTGGCTTATTCACCTTAGTTCCTATTATTTGATACAACATGTCCAACTTTTAAAAGTAGCCTAAGGAGACATAGTGATTACATGTAATGTAGTGTTCTGGATGACATCCTGGAAAAGAAAAGGGACAGTGGAGGAAAACTAAGGAATTCTGAATAAGATATGTACTTTCATTAATAATAATATGTCTAGAGTGGTTCATTAATTAAGACAAATGTACCACATTCATGTGAAATTACAACAAGAGGTACTGGGTAAGAAGCATATGGGCACTCTGTACTATCTGTACAATTTTTCTGTCAATCTACAACTCTTTTAAAAGGTAAAAGCTTACTTAAAAAATCAAAACAGGGGCGCCTGGGTGGCGCAGTCGGTTAAGCGTCCGACTTCAGCCAGGTCACGATCTCGCGGTCCGTGAGTTCGAGCCCGGCGTCGGGCTCTGGGCTGATGGCTCGGAGCCCGGAGCCTGTTTCCGATTCTGTGTCTCCCTCTCTCTCTGCCCCTCTCCCGTTCATGCTCTGTCTCTCTCTGTCCCAAAAATAAATAAACGTTGAAAAAAAATTAAAAAAAAAATCAAAACAGAAGATGAAAATCATTGTCAGGTAATTGTCACTCAGCGTCATATTGCTTCCTTCTCTGTTCATTAAAAATATCCCTCGGAGGGGAGCCTGGGTGGCTCAGTTGGTTAGGCACCAACTCTTTTTTTTTTTTTTTTTAATTTTTTTTTTCAACATTTATTTATTTTTGGGACAGAGAGAGACAGAGCATGAACGGGGGAGGGGCAGAGAGAGAGGGAGACACAGAATCAGAAACAGGCTCCAGGCTCTGAGCCATCAGCCCAGAGCCCGACACGGGCTCGAACTCACGGACCGCGAGATCGTGACCTGGCTGAAGTCGGACGCTTAACCGACTGCGCCACCCAGGCGCCCCAGTTAGGCACCAACTCTTGATTTCGGCTCAGGTCATGATCTCACGGTTCATGAGATCAAGCCCCACGTCGGGCTGTATGATCACAGCACAGAGCCTGGCTCGAGATTCCCTCTCTCTGTCCTTCCCTTGCTAGCTCTCTGTCTCCCAAAATAAATAAATAAACTTAAAAAATATATATATATATATCCCTCTGAGATCTGGAGATCATGAAATACCAACAGTTTTCACACAAAGCGAAACATCTTAGAAGCAAGTGTCCTAACAAATAACATAAAATACTTAGTTTTTTTTAAATTAAGTTTTTTCTTCTACATCAACAAGACGTTCAATAAGGCTGATAGTGTCATGTAGAAGAGAAAAACTTCTCTCACTATTTCTCTAAAGTCTAAGCTAGGCTTATGGGTGGGGAGAGAAGAAAAATTATTAATATTTACAACTGTTAGCTTTGACAGGTCTTGGCATATTCTGTTATTTCACAGAGAATATTTTCCTTGGGGTGGGAGGTAGATGTTAAGCATCTACTTTGGATGTCTACAGATCAAGGCAAAACAGGAGTTAGCATGCTGGAGACTTGTTCTGTCTTCCTCAGGCTCATGGAAGACAGCAACACCTGAGCCTCGTCTGTTCAATTTAGCTCTGTTTTTATAGCTCAAGAAACATTTATCAAGTGATTACTAAATACAAGCTAATAACTAAGGATGACTAAAGTTTCAGCTTTGAAGAAGTTTACAGCCAAAAAAGATTGTCATATACTTAATAGCTATAACAAAATATATAAATTCTGTACTATGAAGTGATGGATGGAGACGTAGATTTAAAAATTAGAAATATAGGGGCACCTGGGTGGCTCAGTCAGTGAAGTGTCCCACTTGGGCTCAGATCGTGATCTCACCGGTCGTGAGTTTGAGCCCCACGTGGGGCTCTGTGCTGACAGCTCAGAGCCTGGAGCCTGCTTTGGAGTCTGTGTCTCCCTCTCTCCCTGCCCCTCCCCCACTCATGCTCTGTCTGTCTCTCTCTCAAAAACAAATAAATATTATATATATATATTTAAAAAAAAGAAAAATTAAAAGTATGATTCCTGAAATGTAACAGCTTCCATATTAGAAAAAAAGGGATCACAGAGACACAAGCATGTGAAAGAATTTAAGGTCACATTCGTATACTGTAAGAGGATAATTATCACAACCCAGATAGTTCAGAAATGCATTTTCTGAAGTATAAACTCTTTCTTGCCATCCTCGCCTTCCAACATTTCTCCTTTCTAATTGATAGTGAGCCATATTGATCCCAATAACATTCCCATGAGTATTTTAAAAAAAAAAATAGCTGAAGTCTGGGCATCTCCAAAATAATTGTTCCCTACACTCATTTTGGAACCTTGAAGCCAGTTAATTTTCTTCACATCACTCTGCATGGTCATCCAGAATGCAAGCCCTTGGGATGATCCACCTTTTCCTCCAGCCTCATTTCCACCTCACTGGGCTTCCACACGTTCCTAGCTCCTCACTCCGAATTTCACCTCCGCCTGCTCCATTGTACTCTTTGAACCTCCAAATCCTCTGTAAATAAACTTCTCCCCCCAGGGTGTTTTTCCTCCTTCCCTTACCCTGAAGTCTTCCCTCTTGATTCCAATCTGTGTTAGACACTTTCTCCTCCATGCTTCCACATCTACTCCTTAAATTGACTCCAGAGCTGGTTACTTTGTTATCCTTCCGCTTCCCATTCATATTTGCATTCCCAGGACCGAGCAAAGGGCTTACTAAACATTGAATAAATGATTGAATGAACACAAGAACAACACCTAGCAAACGCAGGTCTGTATGGTGGAAATTGCACATGTATACAGTTTCGAGGAACAGTTGATTGTATTTGGATTGGAGTTAATCAAGCAAAGATGCAGCTCTCTCTCTCATTGGGGCGCCTGGGTGGCGCAGTCGGTTAAGCGTCCGACTTCAGCCAGGTCACGATCTCGCGGTCCGTGAGTTCGAGCCCCGCGTCGGGCTCTGGGCTGATGGCTCAGAGCCTGGAGCCTGTTTCCGATTCTGTGTCTCCCTCTCTCTCTGCCCCTCGCCCGTTCATGCTCTGTCTCTCTCTGTCCCAAAAATAAATAAACGCTGAAAAAAAAAAAAAAAAGATGCAGCTCTCAGTTAAGTGAACCAGAGGATTCATCTCTGAAAATATTAACTTACAGCACTTAAAATGAAAAAAAAAAAAAAAGAAGGTGATTAAATTTTCTCTTTTTTCCCCCTCCAGCCCTGCTAAGTCCCTGAGGAAATGTAATAATACTATCAGTTTGACAGCTTTTCTCTATGAACCTTTTGCACTTACACATCATGATGACAGATGCTGATGAGGTAAGAGTAAACAGCAGTTTTCACAACACCCACGTGGTCAGTAAGAGGCAAGTCACAGGTTGGGAAGGTGTCCTCCTGATCACCGATTGTATTCTAACAGCCGCACTGCTCAGATGAGGGTGAGCGGCCAAAATGTTAGCTGTTGCCAGAGCTTCCTAGATTCATTGACGAAGGAAGCCCTCAAAAAAATGTATAAAAACGTACCCATCATGTTACCTTCCTCATCAGAATTTGCACCATGAGCAGTGGATATCCAGTAATAACTCCAAGAATTCAATAATTCAATTCATGCTGGTGGGCATTTATATTTTGTGAACTTTTCTACATAACTGTTACATAATGATAAAAAAAATGAAATGAATCTCATGACTTAATATTACAGAACTAGGAAAACTCACTCATAAAAAGTTACAAGTTAAATTTACCATTAATAATTATATAAGTAGTAAAGGTCAAAGAGGAATTAGATATCAATAATTGGACACAGAACAATTTTTTGACTTTTCATTCCAGCATTACGTTTGTACAAAGATTTCTGTAGGAATGACATTGCTGTAGGAAATAAAATAACAGGCAGTAATCATTTTGACAGCTGGGTTAGGAAAATAATTCCATGTTTCTTCATCTTCATCTAAAGTAGAGATGCTTGAAAAGATACTTGTTATGATCAGTACAGAACTTAACTTACAACAGTCTCTCCCCACTCAAATGCTTCTCTGAGCCGTTTGAGAAATAATACCAGCGAGTAAGATGCACTGGGGTGAAAGTATCACCTTTATTCCAGCGAGTAAGATGCACTGGGGTGAAAGTATCACCTTTATTAATCTTTAAGTTGATATGGAAGAGTGTGGCTTCAATGGTCAGCAACAATGTGTTTCAAATACTGCACCACAGAATTAAACAGACTCACCTACTCAGTCTCGGGCAGGGCTGAAATCCACCACCCTTCCCAGAGGGCAGAGCCTGTCTGAGATAATTGAACACCATAGAAAAGCAGACAGGGGGTATAATTCCAGTGGGCAGGAGCCCCCAAAGAGAAAGAGAATGGAAGTGGGGGGAGCTCTCTCTGTGTCTCATCCCTCCTCTCAAACTCACCAAGCAGGTAAGATTGAATGGAAAAGGGTGATGGCCAAAAGTGAAGACAAGTAAGAATGACATCCAGAAAATGAAATGCAAACTGAGAAATGCTGGATGTCACCCTAATTCATGTCCCCCAGCAAGGATAGAAAGATCAGGAATTCAGAGGCAGTGTTCCCCCACTCCCAAAAGCTACTTTGCTTTTGCTGGTCTCTGATTTGTGCTTTGTTACCATTTGCAAAACCTCCTTCTTCATATATACTATAATGGGTAACATCTATTCTCCTAGCTGGACTATAAGCTCCCTGAGGGCAAGGAATATATCTGTTACTATATTTATACCTCCACAGCATCTAGTGCAAAGCCTGGTGAAGAGTTGATGCTCAAATATTACTCATTGAATGAGTGAGTGGTGAGTAAGTGAGAGAATATGAATAATATCCAGGCATGACTCGGCAAAGCCTACCACCTTTGCCACAGAAAAACCAATTTCTCCCTTTGTATGTGATTCTGTTAAACTTGGCTCTAATCTCTTTCTCTCTCAATCTCTCTCTCCCTCCCTCCCCCGCCCCCCCACCTCATAAACACACACACACACACACACACACACACACAGTGGAATATTTGTCATAGAAGAACAGAGTCCCCTATTGAATTCTGCTTGTCTCATGACTGGGAAGCCAGGAGGACTTCCAGGATAAGGGACAGCAAGCGGGGGACAGGGTAAAGAATGGCATGCTCTGTCTGAGGTGTTTGTATGTGAGGGTGTAGAAGATACAGAGCATAATTATGCAAATGAAGAGAAAAAATTAGCCAGGCAACAGCTTTTTCCTTTTTCTTCATTTTATGTAAATATATTATTTTTCAAATCATAACAGTATATAACACTTTGGAAGCATGATAGGGAGCAGCTATAATTATTTAACATGGGAATGTATTTGCTGCGACATCAAATGAGGCAGTTTAACACCGTTTTGAAGATTGGCTTTGTAGTCACACAGATCTCTGCTCTGACCTCTTACTAGTTACATGATCTCAGTTAAATCGATTAATCCCTCAAAGCTCAGTTTCTCATCTGGAAAATGTGAACAACAATAGCTACCTCGCAGAGCCCTCGTAACAGTTAAACCGACAAAGTACGCGAGATGCGCCTGAGAAAGTGCCCAACACACACACACAACAGTGAATACATGGTAGCCATTGTTATTTTATCTTCACACGCTTTGTAAACTGTAAATCGCTACATAAATGTAAGGGAGTATTATCATTAGTATTATTGTAGGAAATTTCACTGCTGTTTCACAAAAAGGCAACAGCTAAATAGAGGTTGTTTCATTCCGTATCCATGCATTCCATGGAAGCTAACAGCTGTGCGTTAATGGCTGCCTCATTCCCCAGTGGGATGTGAGCCGTATTATAATAGAAAAGGTTATATCCTCGTTAGGCACATAAGGTATGTTGTGGAGCAGAAAGTCACATGTCAGATGTCTTTTATCACTTGTCATCTTGTCATACTTGTTAAGTCTAGAGATACATATAAATTCATAACAGTTTAGGGGTTGTGATTTTTTAATTGCTTTTTCACATTTTCTCTTAAATGTACATCTTTTTACTTGATGGCTCTGAGGTTAAATGTTTAATGTGGGACTTGTCACTGCTGTGTACTTCAGTGTATAGTCATTGTAATTAAGATTTCAAGTGACTCTGGTTCTGAAGTGCATTGCCTCTGGTTTGCATAATGCACAATATATTCATTGTTGTGGCTTCCTTTGCATAAATCAATCTTATTAATATCTTACTCATCTTCTTGCCTTCCAGAGCCTTGAATCCAATTAATTCTTTGAAGGAAGAAATGTCAGGACTCAGGCAGCGAGGGAGATCTGCATAATTCTAGTCCGTTTTTCAATAAAATTTGTACTATAGATGGTCACATGATTTATTAGCCAAGTTTAACTCTGCCGCCTCTTTGTTTCTCGAGGAAACAAGAACAGACATTCGTATCTACATATAATGTGCAGAGAACTGGAGTAAAGGGGTTAAAGAAAAAGAGTGGGCATCAAGCTACAACAGTGAATCCCAGCTGGTTCCTCTAACTGATATTCTAGAGGGAGTCCCAGCTTGAAAAGGAGAACAGTGAAAGCATTGTCATTACGAAAACTTGAGGCAACGAATATTCTATTCTGCTGGCACAAAGGGGAGGGGTCACCATGCTGGTAGCGGTGGCAGACCGTCTACTGACAACTAAGCTTAACGCTGACAACTCCTACCCCAGTGGGTGACAGAATGAAATTGCAGGACCCAAATGCAGAAGAATTCCCCCAGCCAATTTTGCTTAGACCCAGCTGGGCCTGGTGTGAAACCACACACCACACACACACACACACACACACACACACACACAATCCCTCTGAAAACAAAGTGGAAATTGCTGAGAAGGGAAAAAGTTTGTCCTCTTTACAGAGCATCTTGGAAAGCTAATAATGACATCCACAATCAAGTGATACATGAATCTCTTCACAAGTCACCTGTTTCTTATTCCCTGCAGAAGATCATGTGTACTTCCGGTCTCAACAACACGGTTGTTTCTTCCCAGCCGTGTCTGCAATAGAAGTCCATTTTCTCTCTAGCTAGAAAGGAATCTTCACTGTGCCAGTGCACCTCAGTCTCCTCTGAAAAGTTTACCAATAAAATGGCTCCGGATATACAAACATTTCTATTTGCACAAAATAAAAGATAACTGAAATAAGAAAAAAAGTGCCATGACAATATTTAATAACTTCCTCTACTCCTACTTTCCTGTATTCCACTTTTAGTAGACCAGTATAAAATTTGAGGGTGGGTTTTCTTTGAAATCTTAGAAATTTTTCCATCAAACATTTATTATGCTCTTCTTGTGCCAGATTTTATATTGAACCCTAGAAACATGAACTCAATTCACACATTTATGCATAAAAATGCACTGAGTATTGGGCTTCCACTTTGGGCCATGATGGAGTAAGTGGTATTGGATTTATTCTTCCTCTAAGGCAGCTATAAACATAGACAAATAATAAGTGGAAATTTTTTTCAGGTAGTGAACAACAGAGAGCACTGGTTCTGACGATTAAGAGACAGGAAACACACAAAGGGAGCTACACATTCACTGCCATTTTCTTCCTTGGGGCATTTTCTTGGCCACCCCGGTATATGGAACCCAGGAGAAGAGCAATGATCTCAGTGATGCGAGGAGGCAGAATAGGTTGGGGCCGTTGAGGTGACTGAAATTCACATATCATGGTATAGCTAAGAGAAAGCAATACAGATGGGACCCCAGATATGGGTGTGGTGGTTACCCTTGGGTACTTGTCTGAGTACTGAACTGAACATAACAACACAAAACCCCAAGGATATAGCAGAGAGAGACTCACGGGTGACAAAGAGCTGAACAAAGATAGTAAAGTCAGGCCATTCTGAGAGGAGTTGGTGTCCTAACCATGCCAGAGTTGAGAGACCTTGTTGAGCACTAGGCATTCAAATGTGACCCAGAGAGGCCATGCCTTAAGAATAAGTAGCACTCCCAAGAATAGCAGGCATGACCTAGAATGATGACTAGACCAAAATATATGTGGCTCAGTAAAGCCTAAAACCAATCCAGACAGTGTCGAGAGGATTCACCACTTATTTGATTTGCTTGCCAGAACAAAGCTCAGAATGATCCTGACTCCTCACAATGTGTCATCCACAATGATACCCGGTGCACAATAAAAAAGACACTAGATGCGCAAGGGAAGAGGGGCAGGAAAATGTGATCAGCAATAAAAAGAATAGCCAGGTAACAGCTACAGACCCCAATATTGTCCAGATGTTGGATTTAGCAGATAAACTCTTCAAAACATTGTAAATTTGTTCAAGAAACCATAGATGATGAGCGAATGAATGGACGAAAAAGCTCAGCAGAGAAATGGAAAATTAAAAAAAAAAAAAAAAAAAGAACTAAATGGAAATCCTAAACCTAAAAAAATGCAATATCTGAAATTAAAAATTTACTGGCTTAGCTTAAAATCAGATTTTTTTTGTGGAAGAAGAATTAGTGAACATAAAGACAGATCAATAAAAATTACTCAAGTTGAAGAATAAAAGGACTAAAATTGGAAAAAAAATGAACAGAGCCTCAATAATCTGTGGGACAATATAATTTCCTTGGATGATTGGCATCCAAGGGAGTAGAGACAGAATGACTTAGAAAAAATATTTTTAAAAGTAATGGAAGTTGGGGTGCCTGGGTGGCGCAGTCGGTTAAGCGTCCGACTTCAGCCAGGTCACGATCTCACGGTCCGTGAGTTCGAGCCCCGCGTCAGGTTCTGGGCTGATGGCTCAGAGCCTGGAGCCTGTTTCCGATTCTGTGTCTCCCTCTCTCTCTGCCCCTCCCCCGTTCATGCTCTGTCTCTCTCTGTCCCAAAAATAAATAAAAACGTTGAAAAAAAAATTAAAAAAAAAAAAAGTAATGGAAGATATGCTCCCAAATTTCATTTAAGAAATTAATTAATAGGAGTGCCTGGCTGGCTCTGTCAATGGAGCATGTAACTCCTGATCTTTGGGGTTGAGTTCAAGCTCCATGTTGGGTGTAGAGATTGCTTAAAAATAAAATCTTTTTGGAAATTTTTAAAAAATTA
Source organism: Felis catus (assembly GCF_018350175.1). Lineage (NCBI taxonomy): Eukaryota > Metazoa > Chordata > Mammalia > Carnivora > Felidae > Felis > Felis catus. The sequence continues at coordinate 105,929,291 of NC_058372.1, read as the reverse complement.
ATAGAATACTATGTGGCAATGAGAAAGAATGAAATATGGCCTTCTGTAGCAACGTGGATGGAACTGGAGAGTGTTATGCTAAGTGAAATAAGTCATACAGAGAAAGACAGATACCATATGTTTTCACTCTTATGTGAAACTTAACAGAAGACCATGGGGGAGGGGGAGAAAAAAAAAGAGAGAGAGAGAGGGAGGGAGCCAAAGCATAAGAGACTGTTAAAAACTGAGAACAAACTGAGGGTTGATGGGGGTGGGAGGGAGGGGAAAGTGTGTGATGGGCATTGAGGAGGGCACCTGTTGGGATGAGCACTGGGTGTTGTATGGAAACCAATGTGACAATAAATTTCATATTAAAAATTTTTTTAATTGATTCATAGATCCAAAATGTTTGCATAACCCTAAGCAGCATAAATACAAAGATAACCACACTGAGCCCCACCAAAGAGAAAAAAATCTTTAAGATATGCAGAAGAAGAAAAGACACATTACTTATAGGAGAATAACCATAAGAATGACAACTAACCTCTCATTAGAAAAAAAATTGGAGAAAATGGAACAAAATCTTTAAAGTGATGAGAAGCGTAATAGTTTTCTAGGACTGCCATAACAAAACACCATGGACTGAGGGCTTGAACAACACAAATTTATGCCTCACAGTACTAGAGGCTGAAAGTCCAAAATCAAGATCCTAAGAACATTGGTTTCTTCCGAGGACTATGAGGGAATTTGTTGGCTTGGAGATGGCTGTCTTCTCACTATGTCTCTTCACACTGTCTTCCCTATATGTGTGTCTCTGTATCCACATTTCATCTTTTCCTAAGGATAGCAGTCATGTTGAGTTAGGGCCCCCTAGTGAGCTTGTTTTAAGTTGATTGCCTCGGTAAGACCCTATCCCCAAAAAAGGCCATATTCTGAGGTACTGGGGATTCCGACATCAACATATGATAGGGGATGGAGGTACATGCCAATCAACCCATAGCAAAAGAAACTTTTATAAACCTGTCAAACTATGATTCTATATCCAGTGAAAAATGCCTCAAAAATAAGGATAAAATAGGGGTGCTTACATGGCTCAGTCAGTTAAGCGTCCAACTTTGTTTGGCTCAGGTCACGATCTCAAGGTTCTTGGGTTTGCATCCCACATTCGGCTCTCTGTTTTCAGCACGGAAACTGCTTTAGATCCTGTGTCTCCCTCTCTCTCTCTGCTCATCTCTGCTCGTGCTCTCTCTCTCTGTCTCTGTCTCAAAAATAAACATTAAAAAAAACTAATAAGAATAAAACAAAGATTTTTTTTCAGATAAAATAAAACCAAGGGAACTTTTCCCCAACCTTCTGGTTAGAAATGGTGTTTTTTTGTTTGTTTGTTTGTTTGTTTTTAATGTTAGAAAATGCTAAAGGAAGGGTGCCTGGGTGGCTCAGTTGGTTGAGCATCCAACTCTTGATTTCAGTTCAGGCCATGATCTCACGGTTTCATGGGGTTGAGCTACAAGTCGGGCTCCACGCTGACAGTGAGGAGCCTCTTTGGGATTCTCTCCCTCTCTCTCTGCCCCTTCCCTGCTCATGCTCTCTTTCTCTTTCTCTCTCTCAAAATAAATAAATAAACTTTTAAAACATATTTAAAAAAATTTTTAAAGAAAATGCTAGGGGCGCCTTGGTGGTTCAGTCGGTTGAGCGTCTGACTTCAGCCTGGGTCATGATCTCGCGGTCTGTGAGTTCAAGCCCCGCATAGGGCTCTGTGCTGACAGCTCGGAGCCTGGAGCCTGCTTCTGATTCTGTGTCTCCCTCTTTCTGCCCCTCCCCCACTCATGCTCTGTCTCTCTCTGTCTCAGAAATAAACATTAAAAAACATTAAAAAAAAAAAGAAAATGCTAAAGGAAGTTCTTTACATTGAAGGGCAATTTTACATAAAAGGTCAGATCTAGGGGCACCTGGGTGGCTCAGTCAGTTAAGTGACTCCTGATATCTGCTCAGGTCGTGATCTCGAAGTCCTGAGATTGGGCCCATGTCAGGCTCTGTGCTGAGTGTAGAACCTGCTTGGGATTCTCTCACCCTCTCTCTTTGCCCCTCCCCCACTCATGTTTTCTGCCTCTCACTCTCTCTCTTAAAATAAACAGATTTTTTAAAAATTAAACAAAAAATTTTAATTAAAAAAAAGACATCAGTTAATTCCTTCTATTTGGGGGGAGAATGGTATGACTAGAAGGAGCTAATGATAAAAGTTTCATGATGGAAATGTCTATAACATGGTTGGTTACATATGTGAAGATACTTGTTAAGATTTATCAAATGCTACAGTGAAGATGTGTAAATTTTACTGTATATATTAGTTATTTACCCATCTTTGCTGCAACAAATTACACAAGCTTAGTGGCTTAAAACAATACAAATGTATTATCTCACAATTCTGTAGGTCAGAAGTCTGAAATGTGTCTCAGTGGTCTGAAATCAAGGTGTCAACAGGCTGGTTCCTTCTGGAGGCTCTAAGGGAAAATGCATTTTTTTGCCTTTTCCACCCTCTAGGGGCTGCCGGAATTCCTTGGCTCGTTCTTTCTTTCCATCTACAAAGCCAGCAATAGCTATTCAAGTCCTTCCACACTGCATTACTCTCACACTGACTCTTCCACACCTGAAGGACCTTTGTGACTGCATTGGACCAATCCAGATAATCCAGGATAATTTCCTTCCCTTAAAGTCAGTTCATTAGCAATCTTCATCCCATCTATACCTTAATTCTCCTCATCAAGTAACATTCACAGGTTCCAGGGATTAGGACATGGAAATCTTTGGGAGGCCGTTGTCTTACCTACCACATTTTACGAGAATTTTACTTCAATAAAAACTATTTTTGTAAAAGCTACTGAATGCCTATTACATGCGGGTCATTATTCTAGATCTCTCTCTATATGTATGTATGGTTACGTATTTATTTATTTTTGTGTGTTTTCCCTACTGAGCTTCTTGAAGCCAAGGAGGTTTGTTTGGTTTACTCTGATTAGAACAGCATCTGGCACATAGTAAGAGCTCAATAAAAATTTATTGAATTAATGAAAGTAAACTCAGTTTCACCAATTTTAGCTGGTTTTATTGATAATGTTGATTAAATGACTTGTTGGCAGAACTTTACGTGGACAGAATCACAAAAATCCAGAGTTTATAAACCCTACTAAAAAAGTATTTGTGTATGAACCATTAAATATCAGTATTAGAATATCTTTATCACCTAATAGGACAGCCTAGTTCTAATGCCAGGACGCAGAGAACAGAGCCATCCACTGAACAAGTCAGAATTGGCATTGGAAGACAGAATTTTCTCAGAAAAAAATTTGGTTCAGGAGAAATACTCAAGAATTTACTTCCTGACGTATTTGGCTATTTATATTGTTACTCCTTGTGATGCCGAATTACATTTTTTCTTTTCTTTAAGTTTATTTATTCATGTTGAGGGAGGGAGAGCGAGAGCGAGAGGGAGAGCGAGAGCGAGAGCAAGAGCGAAAGTGCATGCAAGTGGGGGAGGAGCAGAGAAGGAGGGAGAGAGACAATCCCAAGCAGGCTCTGTGCTGTCAGCTCTGAGCCTGTCTCCTGGCTTGAGCCCACAGCTATGAGATCAGGACCTGAGCCAAAACCAAAAGTCAGTCGCTCAAACTGCTCAACCAACTGAGCCACCCAGGCACTCTGAATTATATTTTTTCAAACTAAAACATATGGTGTTAGAAATGTTACCAAAAATGGGCGCCTAGGTGGCTCAGTCTGTTAAGCGTCAGACTTCAGCTCAGGTCATGATCTCATGGTTTCGTGAGTTCAAGCCCCATGTCAGGCTCTGTACTGACAGCTCAGAGTCTGGAACCTGCTTTGGAATCTGTGTCTCCCTGTCTCTCAGCCCCTTCCCTGCTCATACTTTCCCTCTCTCTCTCTCTCTCTGTCTCTCTTTCTCAAAAATGAAGAAACATTAAAAAATTTTAAAGTTTTAAAGAAATGTCACCAGAAAGAATACATTTTCCTCTTATTTATTATTTTTCTAAACGTTTATAAAAGTGAACCCCAGAAAACCTTATGTTTTGTACCATCATTTCTAATATTTTTAAATAATCAAAGGCTCAGTTGTCTTCATAACTTCATAAGATCAGGCATGAATACATAATGTTTAAAAAAAAGTAAAGACCTTGCATTTGGCTGTGCTTGGCAGGACATAAAAGTGTTGCTTCTTCCTGCCCCTCCCAAGATATTTGTGTTCCCGTAAAAAATAAATGCAGCAACGATATGTAAATTCACCAACAGCTTCTGACTTTCCTCTTACTCCAGTTTGTGTTTCAAATATCACAGCTGAAACTGTGATTCTTTATAAATCTATCCATGAGAGAACAAATAATTTATTCCATTGAAGAGTTGATTAAATATTGATTACATTTATATTATAGAGTAATCCTAATACCATTAGCATACATACACTGCAATGGTCTCTTAACTTCCAAGGATCTACTAATCAAAGATGTCTTATTTTAAGATAATTTTTATCTTAAAATTTATATGGCGTGATCTTACCCAACATTAATGATCATCAGAATCAGACGGTTTTATTCATAAACTTTTTCTTTAAAAAAAATGTGCGTGTGTGTGTGTGTGTGTGTGCGTGCACGCGCGCGTGTGTATTACTAAAGCTTTCCGTGGAAAAAAGCAATCAAGGGCTTTCATATAATAAGTACCTGCTATGGCCTGAATGCTTCTGCTCCCCTCAAATTCATATGTTGAAGCCTTGAACTCCAATATGATGATATCTGGAGATGAAACATTTGGGAAGCGATTAGGTTTAGATAAAGTCATGGAGGTGGAGCCTTCAGGGTGGGATTAGTGCCCTCATAAGAAGGGGAAGGGTCCTTTCTCTCTACCAAGTGAGGATACAGCAAGAAGGCAGTCATTTGCAAACCAGGAAGGATTTCCCTACCAGACACAGAATCTGCCAGCGCCTTGATCTTAGATTTCCGGACCTCTAGAACTGTGAGAAATAAGTGTCTGCTGTTTAAGCCTCCCAGGCTATGGTATTTTGTTAGAGCAGCTCAAGCTGACTAAAACAGCATCTTAGATCCTTGAAGACATGAGGACAGTCAATGGAATTCAGCGGAGCCAAGAATTCTAAAGGGTACAAATACATGTAAAAGGGGGACTAAAATGGACTGTATCCATGAAAAAAGCATAGAAATCTTACAAAAACAATTTACTGGACAAAAAACAAACTACAAGGGGCTCCTGGGTGGCTCGGTCAGTTAAGCATCCGGCTCTGGATTTCCACTCAGGTCATGATCTCACAGTTCATGAGTTCAAGCCCTGTTTTGGGTTCATTGCTGTCAGCACAAAGCCCACTTGGGATCTTTTCTGCCCACCTTGCTCTCTGCCCCTCCCCCACTCATGCTGTCTCTTTCTCAAAAATAAATGAATAAACATTTTTTTTTTTTTTAGGTAAGAAACTACAGAACCTTCTGTGGGTGGTTCTGTGCTTGACAAAATTAACTTGGACTGGAAAATGCAACTGACCAAAAAGCTATAGTACCTTGAGAAGAAGTAATAACTCAGATAATAATAATAATAATGGAGAATTTTTATTTCATCATAAGAGATTGAAAAACAAAGTTAGTATAAGGACAAATAATTAACTTTTAGAACAGGAGGCTTTGAAGCCCCCAAGAAGCCTGGAAATGACTTAATACAACTTCTCAAAGTCCTTGAATAAATATCGGCCAAAGCACAAAATGAGACCTGGGGTTGGGGGTGGAAGAGTATTATGAAGAAGCAAGCATCCTTTTAAAACAGAAAAATGGCTAAAGAAAGGAGAAGAAGCAAATTCAAACAAGAAATTAAGGAAAAGCCAGAAATTATGCAGATTCCAAAAGAAGAAATTCAAGGACAGTTTTGCAAAGGAGTGAAAATGCGTTTTTAAAATTTCAAGAGAGACAACCAGGTTCAAATTCTGAGGGAATGTTTCATAATTACAGAACAAAGCATGCAATCAGTAGATTTAAAGGCAAAAGCAACGTGTCTTTGGTTGTTGTTTAGAGCATTTAACACAGCGCCTAGAACGTGAAGATCTCTGGGTTTTTTTTAAGTGGATTCATTTGGAGCACCTGGGTGGCTCAGTCGGTTAAGCGTCCAGCTTCTGATTTCAACTCAGGTCATGATCTCATGGTTTCATGAGCTCAAGCCCCACATCAGGCTCTCTCTCTCCACCCTCCCCAGCTCATGCTCTGTCTCAAAATACAGTTAACAAATTTTTTTTAAATAAATAAAGTGGATTTATTTGATATCTTTTTTGGTCTTTAGAAAAAGGAAGATTTCCACTTTCAAATTGCCTTTTGAAACAAAGAGATCAAAAATATTATATTGAAAAATAATAATAAACATGCTGATACCCTATACCTAATCAGAAGAAACTAGGAAGTAAGTTAGAGATAGAAAAAAATAATAATCTGTGCTAAACTTTTGAAGAAACGCAAAAGTTTACTTGTAGAGTCAATGACATAACAAAACTTGTATTTCACAAGACCTGGGGGTCTGATGGATTGCCCTTAAGCTTCATCCACATGAAAGATTGCGGGGGATACCTTGGGTTCTAAAGTCAGTGGGTCTCATTTCCTTACTGGCAAGTAGGGTCTCTGGACACACAAACGTCCAATGTGGGAAGAGGGAATCTGTTTTTTGTCAGGCAAAATTCTGCACGCCTGATTTAATGTCTCAGAGTGCTTTCCCAAACCCTGGTCAAATAAAATGTACTAATTTCCTAATTGCACATGTTATTTTACTAGGCTCTACATATACAGTGATTTTAATGGACAAGGCTCTTAATCTAGCATAAGCAAATCCTTAAGGCATATTACACTAATTTGTCACCAATCTGAGCCTTGAATTTTTTATCTATTCAGTCCTTCCTTCATTTTTGAATTTCTACTTCAAACTCCACACTCCAAATACTTCATCCCTGAGCAAATAGTGTCAATAAAGTATCTGCAATCGTTCTAAAAATAACACAATGTCACCCTTGCAAAGAGATTCAAATGGTCACACTTTTAAAATTATAAGCCTATTGGGGTGCCTGGTGACACAGTGAGTTAAGCATCCGACTTCAGCTCAAGTCACGATCTCGCCATTAGTGACTTTGAGCCCTGTGTTGGGCTCTGTGCTGACAGCTCAGAACCTGGAGCCTGCTTTGGATTCTATGTCTCCCTCTCTCTCTGCCCCTTCTGCACTTGAACTCTGTGTCTCTGTCAAAAATAAATAAACATTTAAAAAAATAACAAAACAAATAAAAAAATAAAAGCGTAAGCCTATAAATAACACTTAATGGAGTAGCTTAATAAGAAGAAAAGATAAAAGTAAATTCCAAATAAATAATTTGCTTTCTTTTTTCCTAATGTTTATTTATTTTTGAGAGCAAGACAGAGACAGAGACAGGGCATAAGCAGGGGAAGGGGAGAGAGAGAGGAAGACACAGAATCTGAAGCAGGCTCCAGGCTCTGAGCTGTCAGCTAGGAGCCCCACTTGGGCCTTGAACTCATGAACTGTGGGATCATGACCTGAGCCGAAGTCGGATGCTTAACCGACTGAGCCACCCAAGCACCCCTAAATAACTTGTTTTCTATGGGCATTGCCCATAGTGCAATACTTGAGTGCAATACTTGCACTAAAATCATGCCTTTCTATACCTGAAACTAATGTACCATTGTATGTCAACTATAATCTAAAAAAATGTGTTTAATTAAAAATGAAAAGAATGCCTTTCTGACTTGTAGACTAGAAACATGAAAAATTAAATAGACTTCCACAGTTAATGAAAGAATCTAGAAAGAATCTGAGTCACTGAAATTAAATAATCGATTGATTGCCCCATTCCTTCTGCTTATCCCTAAGGACAGTTTTCAGTGCCTCATACCTTTCTGCTGTGATCCTCTTGAACTATCTCTCTGGTTCAGGACTCAGAGTAATAAGGAATGGTTTCTTTGCATGAAGAAATATCTCCAGATCATGTTTGAAATTCTTTACATACATAGTTCATTCATATGATTTCACATTATTTACATGGTTTGGGTTTGTTGATGAAAAAATACAATCCAGTTGAGAACTGCTCTTCCAGTCTGAAAGGTTAATGAAAGCTACAGAATGAAGTTGTTATATTCAGAGCATGACCTCCCAAGGTTGACAGCGACAATTAGAGAACAGGACTATGCGTCTCCTCCCCACCACCTGGCTGCCAGAGTGTATGTTAAATGAAAATAAGTCAGATTGAATTGTGCCACACATGCAAACATATCTTTACAAGCAGGTACAGAACCAGCAACCAGTTCCCATAAGCTTAATAAAGTCTTCTCTCAGAGTACCCCTGTTATGGACTGAATGTTTGTACCCCACCCCAAATCCATAGTCGAAGCCCTAACCCCCCGTGTGATGGTATTCGAAGGTGGGATCTTTGGGAGGTAATTAGGCTTCACTAAAGTCATGAGAGTTAACCCTCTATGATGGAAGTAGGCTCCCTCATAAGAAGACTTAGACTCCAGAGTGCTCTCTCTCTCTCTCTCTCTCTCTCTCATTCTTTCTGTTTCTCCATTATGTGAGGATATAGCAAGAAGGCAACCATCTACAAGTCAAGAAAAAGGTTCTCATCAGAACTGAGCCATGATAGCAACTTGATCTTGGACTTCTCAGCCTCTAGAACTGTGAGAAGTAAGTGTCTGTTATTGCGGCCTGAGCTAAGACAACTCTTGGCTCTAAAAAGCATGCTGTAGGAAATTCCAAAGCAGATCTAATGATATTTTGAAGACAGGATCAATAAGCCTTTTAGATTTCCAGTACGGGAGACACAAATGACTAAAGGGAGTTCTAGAGCTAAGGTGTCCACACCTTAGCACATTTCATGTGCACATTTCACCTCCACACATTTCATGCCACTATATTTATTGGCTTTTGCTGGGTCACATATATATATATATAAAAGGATAAAAATGCCTGTTCAATCTTTCTAGTCGACTATTTACCCTGAACACTACTCATTCCTCCAGTGAAGAATTATTTGTAACACCCCTTTGTCTAAATAACAAAACCCTCTCTTGCAGATTTAGATAACAATATTTAACTAGCTAACTCTGGAGTTTGGATTCCTGATTATGATTTTTCAAATGCTAACTAATCACTTTTAAGTAGATGGTGAATTACATACAATATAATAGAGACAAAGCTACTTCCATTTTTTAAAAAGGCTACCATTATATTAAAAATAAAATGTCACCAATTTTCTGTATATTTTGAATGTTTACATTTAATAATCCTTTAACATAAAACACCTACAACAGACTATTAATTCATGGTCCACTATAGTCAGTGTGGTCTGGGAAGGGGACACGAGTGGAAGTTGGTGATAAATGTCATTTTTCAATGCTGTAACTGTGATATTTGGCAGGTTGATTTGGAAATGACATCAAAGTCTGGAAAAGAAGTCCTTAGTATGAAGAAAGTTAGGCCTGGGCCAAACAGCATGACCTGGTACCATCTCTCCAACCCTAACTCAGGCCTTGATTCATAAGATTCCAATGGCTTTGAAGTCTTCGCTAAGGAGTCTGCCTAAACCAAGGTCACCATGATTTCAACTATGTCATGCTATCTCCCATGTGAGGCCACTCACAGCCAAGTTCGAGCTCAACTGTAGTAGTCACACATGTAGTCTGATCTGGGCAACCCTTCTGATATGCACAAATGTAGTCCTCTTTTTACCATGTATTAACTAGATGAGTCTTACCTTTACTGCATTTGAGACAAATCTGAAAATACCAGGTAGTAATGGAAAATTCACCAAAACTGGATGAATTCTTTTTCACTGAATTCACAAGTAGAATGAGTAGAGTGGCATATTTTGATCCCTGAAACTTTTTAATGTCTTTGGTGGGTTGTTAATGAGTTGCCGATAACTAATCCCCAGTGAAGAAAATTCTTTAAGAGTTGCTGTAACTCAGATTAAGACAATTCATTAAAGTGTTCAGGAATAAACAGTTCTCACTTTATAATAACTTTATAACCTCTACACATATGCCATCAATAAAAGATGAAACAGAGAAAAAAACACACACAAGTAAGTTTTCAGCTGTCCTTCAAACTAAAGAGAATTTTCCTTTGTTCCTAAACCTCTTTCTACCCTATTGTCCTTAATGGCTATGAAGCTCTTGGTTTGGTCTCCCTCCTTGGCTTTTATCAAAAGTTTACCAGGCAATAATGGAAAAGCAGTGTATTCCTACTTCACGGAGCCATGAGTTTCTTCTGGTTAGTTCTGGCTTCTTATGGATATCTAATTCACACATTTAACTGGACTGACATAAATCCTAATAAGCCCTACAGAGCAAATTTCCTCCAGTCTTCTTCTGGCTAAGGGTTCAACTCTTGGGCTAGCAACATTCCTATCTGACTTCACTCTCCCTTGAGAGGTACATTAGAATCCACAGCAATTGACTCACCAATTAGCTCCATTTCTGGTTGAGATGCATCCAGAGAGCTTATAAAAAAAATCTATGACCCACAACGGGCTAAATGTATTATATTTAATGCCAGAGCAGATCTGTTGCTAGGTTCAGGTATACTTATGTTCTGTTAAATCACATAAGATTAATGATTGCTTCTTCTGGAACCAATTAATTGCTTGGGGTCTCTCTCTTACCTGGAATATATAAGATTAGTAAGAGCTATTTGGATTTTAATATTTAATGTGTATAAGAGATTTGGAGTTTTAGAAAATTTGAATTCACATTAAAGGAAACACATATTCTCACATTGTGTAGGGGTCAATTGCATCTTACGAAACCAATATCATAGAGCCATTGAATGTTCCGTCACTGCTACACAACAAACTTTCTCCTACCATAAATAGAACTTTAGACAAGTTATTCCTTCTAATAAGTACATGACAAAATGAAATAAACTGCCATAAAATTAACTTTGCAGAGTGGTCCAGTCATTCTAGATGACAGTTGGCTGAAGCACTGTTTCCGACATACCCCTAACCAGGCAAAATCTCCTTCAGAGGTTTCCAGTGAGGAGACAATGATCTTAGGAAGACAGAACTAACTAAATGGCTCTTGGTTTCAAAGGCCAATATAGGGTCAAAACTAGTAGTCATTGACCTCAGTTATATTTTTTAAGAAGTCAAAGGTTTGTCACACAGATAAAGATACATAAGAAATCTAAACAATGCACCTCCAATTAATTTATGTGTGTGTCTATAAGTTCCACATTGACAAGGTAATATCTATTCTGTATTCATAATAATTTAGTTAGACCATATATAAAGTCATCATATTGATATAGTTTCAGTCATTTCCCGAGTGCTGGAATATCATGTTTCAGATCATTTATGTGACAAGAGAAGAAATAAATACAAAACAGAGACAAGCGAACTGGGAACATAAAACTAAAAAATACATCTTTGACCTTCTTGTTCATATGTGACTATTATTTAATTCAACTGCATATGATGCAAAATGGATTGCTGATTTTAAATGCTAAGTGTGTAGATCATAGTTAAGAACAAGTGACATGACTCATTAATATAGAAATTAAATGTCAAATTCTCTTCAATTTCCTGTTTTAAATTCTGCTTTGAATAGTTGGAAACTACTAGGCAGATTTCAAACCTCTAACATCTCATTTTCCAAGAGATGGGAAAAAATCTGAGTTTCTACCCCTTCCTCCTTGGCAAAGGTACAGATTGAAGTCACGGGCAAGGAACTGAAAAAGATTTTCTATTAGGGGATGCTGGAATTCATGTGACTCAACAAATCAGACTTGAAATCTTTTTCAGACGATGCTAAACATTCACTTTAGGGCACAAGGTCATGAATACCGAATGGCATGTTCCAATTCTGCCAGATTGGCCCAGGGACAGCACTTCCTGCTGACGTGCAGATGAAATCTGCCTTCAACAGTAAGGCCTGGTGCAGAGGCCTCAGGGAAGACTGGAAGGCTAGGGAGTTATGCCAGAGTCTACACAGCCAGCTGTGCATACATCATACCTTTTCCTAGAAAGGAAATCTGTGGAACTATCAATAGAATGGTAATGAGCTTACCTCATTATCATGGGACACAGACCAATCCCTGAACTACAGAAAGTAGTTCAAGAGGGGAGAAAATTCACTTAATAACTTGGTTTTTGGTTTACCATCAACTCTGAAACAGTCATTCTTGGGATCCTCATTCGTGCTTATGTAACAGGTAACAAAAGTGCTAGACCCATAATAGCCAATATTTATAAAGCATTTATTATGATGTCTGGCACTATTCTATGTGTTTGCTATGCGTTAACCAATTTAATTCTCAAAATAACTTTATGAGGTAGTTTCTATTATTATTCCCATTTTACAGATGAGGAAACAGAGGAACAGAGAATTTAACTTGGAAACAGCAACGTGTAGGGTGTGAACTGAGATGATCTGGCTCCACAGCCCCTGCTCTTCACGACTATAGTGTTCTCGTGGATTCATCCAGTGACGTTTCTTTCTCAGCACTGCCTCTGCAAATCTGTTGTCAGCTCCTTTGTCTAGATAACCTGTACCCCACTCCCTCCCTGAATGAAATCCTGGGCATCTCACAGCCTTTCTTCTAGAGAATAAAAGTCTTCAAGTAACTTGGAGGCATCAGAACAGTCACTATTAGGTAAATAATAGATGAAGTACAATGTAGTATTAACTCGTAAAGCTCCGAACAAGCATCTCCTAGCACTTAGTACTTAGCACCTAGCACTTCTCAGCTAATGGCCATTGCGGGTGTTGCTCCAGGAGAGGGGCCCTGGTTGGCTGCTTCTTCATTCAGCCTGCCAGTTCCTCCAGTTCTCCCATGAGCAGCTACCATGATGTTGAAGGAAAAGAAAGTAGGTAAGGGAGAACTGGGGGCCAATACCTCCTACACTGAGCCAGCATTAGCTCACCCTGGCCACACTAGTGTTTAAACCTGAGTGGGTCTCTGTGGCAGACTCTGTGAGCTCTTGGACAACCCCCAGTCACTGGATGACACTCCTCCTGTGTCTTCCGAGTAGCTTTTTGAAACCCTTCTTTGGCTCTGAAACTCAGTAATCCACCTTCACAATCATTTTTCTGTTTTGATCTCCACTCCAGGAAGCTACTCCTGTACCAAGCCCTTTTTGAGGACTCCAGGTCAACTCTCTCATGAACCCACTATGGGAAAGTGTCCTTTTTGTCCCATCACTGGTGGGACTGTGGTTATTTCCTAAAGCATAGCTCTTTGATCTGCAGCTGCAGGCTGATTTCCAGCCTCCCTTTGGGCAGGAGATGCAAAGTAGCCCTTGGGGGAGTCCCTGGAAGCCACTGTCACTGTACTTGAAGGGCAAGGTAACACCCCTTATGTCATTATATAATGACCACTCTCTTAAGACAACTGTCCAGTTTCCCACTTCAGCCTCTTAGTGAGAGCTGGCTCCAAGTGGTCTGCCTCATCATGTGGGGAGTCTTGCTTAGAGATCTAACACCATAATTTGGAATATGGGAGAAGTTTGCTCTTACTGGCTTTGAACCTCGGCTGAAAATGAGACCAAACAATTTAACATCCCCTTAGGATTACATAAGAGAGGCAGCTGGACGTCACAGGTAAAGTACTGGGAAAACAATCAAAAGCCCTGGGGCACCTGGGTGGCTTTAGTCAGTTGAGCGTCCAACTTCGACTTCGGCTCAGGTCATGATCTCGCAGTTCGTGAGTTCTGTGCATCGGGCTCTGTGCTGCCAGCTCAGAGCCTAGAGCCTGCTTTGGATTCTGTGTCTCCCTCTCTCTGCCCCTTCCCTGCTCATTCTCTGTCTCTCTCTCTCTCTCTCTCTCTCTCTCTCTCTCAAAAATGAATAAATGCCTAAAAAATATTTTAAAAAAAATCAAGAGCCCCACATTCTAGTCCTGATTCTACCAAGAGTTAATTCTGCCACTATTGGGAGTTACTGTGTCTATTCAAGATTCAATTTCTACATATGTCTTCATTGAAGCTTCCCAAAGGGCTATCAAAAGAATTGTAGCACTGTGGGCTGCTAATGGTTGTTTCATGGGAATAAAAGGATTCCAAAATCAAATAAATTTGGATAATGATCATTAAGCTAAAGTTAAATTATGTTCTTTACAACAGAATTTCGCATTAATATGCATGACAAGTCTCCAAAGAGAAATGTAATGTGCTGTAGTTCCTAAATGTTTCCACCCTGGGAACTTTGTTGCAGGGAATTCTCTTTAACATCTTCCTCAGAACACGATTTCAGAAAATCTGGACTCGATGAACTCAAAGCACCCACGCCCTAGCTTATCAGTATCTTTGGAATCCATAATTTCATGGCCCACCTGGGTTCTATACTCCTCCCCCCCCCCCCCCCCCCACCGGCCACTGCTCTTGGATATAGAGAAGTCACAGCTGAGTGTGGCATATGTGGTTGGCTGAAAAGGAAAGAGCCTTGTTTTGTATTGCAGGTTCAGTTATCCAAAACCAGATGCTGAGACACAGTGGGAATGGAGGGAATTATGAAGGATCAGCACCTATGGAAGGGAGAGGAAAGAGCAGTACTGGGTGGAGGAAAAAGTCTATAATGCAGCATGATAAAGCCTCAGCCGATCCCAAGGGGGACCTCAGAGGCAAATATTGCCCATCAAAGTTGGTCCACATCAGGCCCAAATGTCCAGGCCTTTATACCCCCATCTTGACCAGTTGAGCCCTTGAGTGAGGCAGCTGACGCTGAAGGAGCGGTGAGAGGCTTGCGGTAAATTCTCCACTGGAAAGAATCTGGGAGGTGTATCTCCATGTTCAACACTCTTGCTTACATTAAGTGAACTCTCACGCTCATCTGCTCATAGAGAGAAGAATATGGAATGCAGAAAGAAAAGATCCACTTCCCTTTTTATCCTGGAAGGCACTGAAAGTGCTCAACTGGTTCAAAGGGGATCAATAAACTCTGTGAGACATGGGGTCTCTCTATAGTCAGGTATCCATTTCCAGAAGCAAAGGAGGACAAAGAGATTCCACCAACCTGCCAGAAAGCATTAAGCAATCTCCTAGCATGGTGAATGGCTAGCCCCATTATAATCGGCACACCTTCATCCATGTTCCATGGATGTCCCATCCAGTGCTGTCCTGTCCCATCCAGTGCTGGAGACAAATGCTCAAAACTCATACACTATTCAATTAGAAATGAGTGAAGAATATACCAATAATAGGGAGCACTAACTGTAAAATACAGTATATCCCACAGAGAGGTTTTTGTTCTCTTCCAATAGTATGTTTATAGAAATTGGCCTAATGGTAGACCCAAATTATTTAACACTTACACTGGACTATGAGTCACATTGACACAGGTGTCTACAAGGATCTAGGCAGTTCTGAGAGTGACTTATGAGAGTGCTGGTTTCTGAAGGTAGTCAGAAAAAGTAGAAGATCATGCCAAGGCAACATCAAAGCCAGCTAGAGCTCTGACTTAATTATAAGGCCAGCTCCAAACCTAAAAGCCAGATGGGGATCAAGGAAGGCACTAAAAAAACAGCCTCAGGTACCCACTTCCCTGGCTCAGAAAGAGTCACAAAGCCCCTGAAATCTACCTTTCCATATGTTCAATTGAGGCACCCAAGCTGTGAGTACGGAAACAAGTAGACTGTCAACTCTTCATCCTGAGCTATTTATGGAAAACCAAAGCGGTAGGTGATGCTGAGTGAGCATGTGGATTTGAGCAAAATGTTTCCCTGGCTGCTTTAACTTATGCAAAATCCAAACTGAAGAAAGCAACATAATGCTAATTAAAGCTGTAGCTCAGAGTTTGCCAAAACTGCTGGCTTTGATGAATGAGCCTTTCAAAGCTTCCCAAGCTCATGGATGATCCACCAGTCAGCATGTACCTCATTCAAAGACTCTAATCAAAGAGCTTTATTAAGTCACTAAGGAGTTATCCTAAATTATTTTAAAAGGATAATTATAAACAACTACTATTTAACATTTACTTTTTTAACCAAAATATTCTAGATACTTGTACAAAACCTCCAAAAGATTGGGAACCACTGCAGA
Source organism: Felis catus (assembly GCF_018350175.1). Taxonomy (NCBI): domain Eukaryota; kingdom Metazoa; phylum Chordata; class Mammalia; order Carnivora; family Felidae; genus Felis; species Felis catus. Next base: position 105,913,237 of record NC_058372.1, on the reverse strand, counting down.
CTTTCTTTTTGAGTCACTGTCAGAGAAAATCCTGGTAACCATCTGGTGATTCTGTAAAATGAACAGTTAGTATCTATGAAGGCATTCAAGGCATTTGACGACAGATCTAGTCCTGAAGATCCAATGATCAAGGGATCCAGAGAAAGTGAATTATTGAGGAGTTTCAGACCAAGAGGAAAAAAAAAAAAGACAGTTTACAGGCCAAGTGTGGGCAAACATCAATAGCGCTTGTCAAAATATGCCCTTCCCAGTCCTTTACAGATGGGTGGGATCATGTGACTAGTTCTAGCTAGTGAAATGTGAGCAGAAATAACCTCTGTCATTTCCCGGCTGAGCTTGTAGAAAGCTCTTTAGTGCCCTTCCTGTCTTGCTGGTCTGCTTCTGCAGCAACAGGAGAGGTTGTGTGTTCCAGATGATGCAACCGTGATAGGACTGTGTTCCCATCAGCCTGGATCCCTGATTCCCCTGATTCCGGATGCCCCTCTCTGACCTTCATGTAACCATTATCTTGAAGTTGGTAGGGTCCTTCGTAACTGTTTTTATACTTTTGCCACACTTACAGCTGTTCTTAAACACATCATGTTGTTTTGGATGTGTTTAAACTTTAAATAAATGGTACCTTATCACATGTGTCAATCTATGTATTGCTTTACAGTTAACATTACATTTTTGGGAAAAAAATTATATTTTTGACCCTTACGCATGCAACTCTATGGAGCTCCTACAAGATGGAATAAAAGTACCACAATTTCCTTATCTATTTTTCTCCTACACATTTGGGCCGTTTTACTTTCTGCTGTAATAAACAACACGGCAATACATATTATAAATTCCCTGAAGCACATGTGCAAAAGTCTGCACTTCAAACTGAAATCATCAGATTGAAGTGTATGGACAGCTTTAGCTTTACTAGGTAATAACAAATAAAATCACCTAACACTTGGGGCATCTGGGTAGTTCAATCGATTAAGCATCTGACCCTTGATTTCAGCTCACGTCATGATCTTACGGTTCGGGAGTTCGGACTCCATGTTGGGCTCTGAAATGTCACTCTCTCTGCCTCTTTGCGGCTCACATGTGCTCTCTTTCACTCTTTCTCTCAATATAAATAAATAAACTTAAAAAAAGAAAAAACCTGACACTTGCACAGTATTAACTCTCATGAATTAAGCCCTGGGACAAAGCACTGTTTTCATTGAATCGTCGCACAAACCCTATGAGGTACCTTAGAACAGATACCTCCCAGTCTCAGGAAGCTCTGTTTAAGTGTGGTTATTATTATTATCATTTTTTAAATTATTTTTATTATTTTTATTAGTGTTTTGTAGACAAGGAAGCAGAGGTCTGGGTATTTGAAGTATGTCACATAACTCCAGAGTCCGCACTAGTAAACACTAAGCTCTCTTCTCTTTGGCCTCCAAAGGTCCTAGAAGAGAGTTCTCATTTCTCCAAAGTCCTGCAACACTTAATACTATCAAGCTTTTCCATTTCTGCCAATCTTGTACATGTGAGATGTTATTTCATGATTGCTTTTATTTTCGCTTTCCCAACTAGAAGTTGAGCTGTTTTCCATATGTTCATTGGCCATTCAGGTGTTCTCTTCTACTGTGATTGCCTGTTCACATGTATCTTTGGCCCATTTTTAGAATGGGCTGTTTGCTTTTTTTTTCCCATTGATTTGTAGGTCTTTTCTACACATCCTAGATACTAATTCTGTCAATTACACTTCTTTTCTTTAAAAAAAAAAAAGTTGGCAGTTTTTTTTAAAATTATTATTATTTTTTAAGTAACCTCTTCTCCCAACATGGGGCTTGAACTCACAACCCTGAGATCAAGAGTCACATGCCCTACAGACTGAACCAGCCAGGTGCCCCAAATAATATTTATTTCAAATATCTTACCCAGTCTGTTAGTTGTAAATGAACCTTTTAAATATCTTTTATAACCAAAGAACTTTTCAGTGTTTATATATTCAAAAAATTTTTTTTAATTTTTTTTTCAACGTTTATTTATTTTTGGGACAGAGAGAGACAGAGCATGAACGGGGGAGGGGCAGAGAGAGAGGGAGGCACAGAATCGGAAACAGGCTCCAGGCTCTGAGCCATCAGCCCAGAGCCTGACGCGGGGCTCGAACTCACGGACCGCGAGATCGTGACCTGGCTGAAGTCGGAAGCTTAACCGACTGCGCCACCCAGGCGCCCCTATATATTCAAATTTATCAAACTTTTTGTTTATCCTTTTTCATGACTTTATATTTAAGAAATACTTCCCTAACAGATACTATGAAGATAGTCATCGGTATTCTCTTCTAAGAGATTTAAAACTCTGTCTTTCATATTTAATTCTCTAATCTGCCTGGAATTTTTTTTTTAATTTTTTTTTCAACGTTTATTTATTTTTTGGGGGATAGAGAGAGACAGAGCATGAACGGGGGAGGGGCAGAGAGAGAGGGAGACACAGAATCGGAAACAGGCTCCAGGCTCTGAGCCATCAGCCCAGAGCCTGACGCGGGGCTCGAACTCACGGACTGCGAGATCGTGACCTGGCTGAAGTCGTATGCTTAACCGACTGCGCCACCCAGACGCCCCTGGAATTTATTTTTAAATTTATCTAATGCTATTAAATTGTACTGTCACTATTTAATAAGGCCCATGCTTTTTCTACAGATTTATAGCGGTCTCCTTGGCAAGTGTCAAATGCTCGTATGAGTTTGGGCTTTTGCTGAGCTCTATTTTGTACCAATCTGTTCCATTAATCTTTATGTTTATCTCTGGGGGGAAAAAGCACAATCTTGTGTTACCATAGTTTTATAATTTATCTTCATATCTGAAGGGTGAGCCTCCCCTCCTTGCCTTCTTCAAAATTGTTTTAGCTCCTCCTGGCCCATATATGAGATGCCTCTTGGCCTTTTTCATATGAATTTCAGGGTCAATTTGTCAAGTTCCATGAAAAACTCTATTGAGATTTTATTGGAATGTTATTGAGTTTGTAAGCTTTTGGGGGAAGAAATAACATCAAGTATTTTAATAATAACAATATCAATTCTTTTCATCTATTAACATAGTGTATACCTCTACTTGTTCAGATTTTTTCCTTAGGTCCTTTAGTAATGTATTTTAATATTCTCCATGGATAACTCACATACATTTACTTCTAGGTTACCTTTGGTTTTTGGTGCTCTTGGAATGGCATCTTTCTTTCATTTTTTTATTCTTATTTATTTCTGATATGGCAGTACAAATGATTTTTGTATGGTGATCTTTTTTTTTTTTTTAGTGTTTATTTATTTTGGAGAGCGAGAGAGACAGAGACAGAGACAGAGACAGAGTGCTGGCGGGGGAGGGGCAGAGAGAGAGGGAGACACAGAATCCAAGGCAGACTCCAGGCTCTGAGCTGTCAGCACAGAGCCTGACACGGAGCTCAAACTCACAGGTTGCAAGATCATAACCTGAGCTGAAGTCAGAAATTTAACCAACTGAGCCACCCAGATATTCCATATGTCAATCTTTTATACAGAAAACTTGCTGAACTATTTTATTATATCTAATAACTTGTCCATAAAGTCATTTGGAGTTTCAACATATACAATAGACTACAACCTATTCAGAAAATGTCTTTTCCCCTTGCTTATATTCCATGTCCTTTGTCTTATCACGTTGGCTGAGACTTCCAGTAAAGTCTTGAGTTAGAAAAAGGGAGGGACTGGGTGCTCAAAGTCACCCAGCTAGATAATGACAGTTAACCCAATGTTGAATACCAAAGTCGTATCTCCTTGTCACTATATAAATATTTTTCTCTGAAAGAGATTTCCCCCTTAGTCTTCAGTTACCTTATTAGATCAGTTTTAGATGACTGTAAAATAATTTTTAATTAAGTAAGAAGGAATGATACAATCATACAAACATTAAAAGTAGATTGATAACGAAGTAGTAAACTTACGATAGGACTTTCTTACATTCAAGCAGTCACCAGAAAGCTTCATTACATGCTTCAAGTTACATTGCTTAGCAACAGCTCTTCAGAAATTTCAGTTATCAGCATGATCACTGAAAAGAGAATAAGCTGCAAAATGAACTTACAAAAGCTGGATACATTTGCATCTAGAAATAAATGAGTAAATACTTAATTGTGGTTCAAAATGTAGTCATTGTCTTATCTATAGCTATCATTTTTGAGGCATTTTTAAGGCTAAATCTTGCCAGCATCTGTCATTTTGTTTCCATTTTCTCCGTTCATATACAGTATCACATATACAGACAGTTTGGCCCTTACTTTCCAAATTTGGGAGAGAGTTCCCTTGAACTGAAAAATAGGCAAATGACTAAGAGGATCTAGTCCTTCTTTTCTGGTCATCACCTGCCTCTGCTCTAATGTTGGCACCCAGAAAGTGCTCAACACTGGGCTGGAGAGAGCGAACCTGCATGCCCTAGTACTATGCAGATTCAACCTGAGCGGCACTTCGGAAGATGGAGGAAAAAAGGAAACCCAAAAGGCTTTGCTTTGGTTACCACTTTCAGTGAGTTTCTCATAGTGTCATGCTCATACTAAGGCACAAAGATGAACAAGGATTTTCCCTGTTTCATGAGCTACATGTCTAATGAAGGAGTCAGTACTGACAAGTGTTCTAGTGAATGCATGTCTGAAGTGCACAAAACAAAGAGGAGGAACCATCTAACTCAACTTGTTTCCCAGGAAGACTGGGGCCATATGCGTGACTAACCTTCCATAAACTAGATAAATAATCTCCAGTAAGTAAGCTCTACAAACATAAACAGTTGAAGCCTCTAATCTGTAAAAACTCTCATGTGTAAGAGATTAACCCTCCTATTGACCAAGGCAAAGGATATGCTCAAGCAATTAACAAAGTATAAAATGCAAGTGGCCAATAAACCAATGAAAAGATGTTTAACAAAGTATAAGATGCAAGTGGCCAATAAACCAATGAAAAGATGTTCAACCACACCAGTCATTAGTTAAAGAACAAAACATCAGTGATATTATCTTTCAGTATGACAAGCATTCAAACAATTGTTACTGCTTGCAATGGAAAAGATATTGGTAAAGGAATTATTCATTGTGTGCAAGAATGCAAAAAGAGATAACTTTTCTAGAGAAATTTGGCAAATTGTGTAAAATTTTAAACTATTCTTTAATAAGTCATTCAATTTCTTAGAATATATCCTCAGAAAAATAATCAAAGTATATGAGGATGCAGGTGTTACCTGTAGATTTAAAACAGTAAAAAAAAACGTTTTTAAATGTTTATTTATTTGATTACATAAAATATAGTATAGCTACCCATTATGCTATTATGCATCTGTTTTTTTAAGTTAATTTATTTAAATTTCAGTTAGTTAACATACAATGTAGTATTGATTTCAGGAGTCCAACGCAGTAATTCATCACTTACATATAATACCCAGTGCTCATCTCAGCAAGAGCCTTCTTTAATGCCCATCACCCATTTAGCCCATCTCCCCACTCAGCTCCCCTCCAGCAACCCTCAGTATTTGTTCTGTGTATTTAGGAGTCTCTTACGGTTTGTCTCCCTCTCTGTTTTTATCTTATTTTTCCTTCCCTTCCCCCATGTTCATCTGTTTTGTTTCTTAAATTCCACAAATGAGTGAAATCATACAGTATTTGTCTTTCTCTGGCTTATTTCACTTAGCATAATACATTCTAGCTCCATCCACTTTGTTGCAAATAGCAAGATTTCACTATTTTTCATCACCAAGTGGTATTCCATTGTACATATATACCACATCTTTATCCATTCATCAGTCAATGGACATTTGGTCTCTTTCCATAATTTGGCTACTGTTAAAAATGCTGTTATAAACATTGGGATGCATGTGCCCCTTTGAATCAGCATTTTTATATCCTTTGGATAAATACCTAGAAATGCAATTAATGGGTCATTAGGGTAGTTCTATTTTTACTTTTTTGAGGAACCTCCATACTTTTTTTCCAGAGTGGCTGCACCAGTTTGCATCTGTTTTAAAAGCTGAAGTAGGTAACTTTTAACTTGAAAAGATGTTCAAGATACATTTTTTAAGTGAAAAGATATCCAAGATATATATATATACATGTATATATATATATATATATATATGTATATATACATGTATATATATATATATATACATATATATATATATATATAAACTTTTTAACGTTTATTTTTGAAAGAGAGAGGGCGGGGAGGGGCAGAGATCGGGCAAGACACAGAATGCGAAACAGGCTGCAGGCTCTGAGCTGTCAGCACAGAGCCTGATGCGGGGCTCGAACTCATGAACTGTGAAATGACCTGAGCCGAAGTTGGACGCTTAACTGACTGAGCCACCCAGACACCCCAAGATATATTTTTTTAAGTGACAAAGCACTTTATAAAACTGTATGTTGAGTAAGATCCCATTTATATAAATATATTATGTATGCATGAAAAACTGGAAGTCAATGCACTAAAGAGTTAGCGGTGGTTGTCTCTGGGAGATGAGCTTACAGGGAACCTCCACACTATACGTTTGAACATTTGAATATGTAGTTTGAATTTTTGTCACAGAGCATGTGTTACTCTTACAATCAAAACGAAACCAAGATAGCTCTCTTAAAAGAAGGGATGCTCTTTTTCAAGTTTACAGAATGTTATTGAAATGGTATTATGTATAAATATTATATCTTATGGAAATTATTGGAATAATACCTTTTTCTAAAACTTCTTATTAGATATGTATATCCAGTCAAGTTATTTGAGCAAAATTGCCAGCAATTTCAATGCCTGTTCTTGACTCTAAAATATGCCAGGGCTATCACCATACAAATAGGTCTCTGTTGTGATTAAATAGAGGTCACAAGAGTCTTTCGAAGGGAAGCCTGCTTCCTCTTCTCCCAAAATATATGGTTTAAGCTTCTTTACGGATTCATGTAAGTCTGTGAGATATTTTCATTGAAAAAGAGTGGCTCCACATGTGGGTGGTAACTTCCAAGCTTATGTTGTTAATCAGTCTGTAGCTCAGATTTTTTTCCCACTTCAAGTGATTAGCCATTAGGGCAAGCAAAACACATTTTTGGTGCCAAACACAAAAATTTCAAGGATTCAAGAATCAAAAAAGCAAAACAAAAACAAAAACAAAACAACCAAAAAACATAAAAAACCAAAGAAGATGACACAAAAATGTTGTATAAGAGCCGCTATAAAAAATAAAGAAATATAACCATCAGGAATGTATTGCTTCAGTTGACGTGGGTGTTGGAGGGGTTACTTGTAGAATCAATTACAGAGGTTATGACAGCAAGCATGAGCCTGTCTACAGCCAAACAGCAGTAATATAACTGAAGGTGTCTCAGTATGGAAATCTCTGCTGCCCTGACAAAATTGTGTGTGTAAGCCTGTTTACCAGAGACACCAGGATGAGGGTGGCCACACTACATAATCTTCCTCTGTACCAGATCGATTCAGAGACAGAAAGTCTCTGCCAATAGAGTCAGACTCCTTTGCCATATATTCTAAAGTATAGTCCGGTACAGAAAGTATAATGAGAAAAATTTGGGAGCAACACTCAAGTAGATATTACCAACCAGTAGATATTATCAAACTCTAACTGGACATCATACTGTGCCCAGACTGAATCAGGCTCAAAGCAACACAACAGACTAGGCACTTACGGGGTGGGGACATAATGTAAGAGTGCTACCAGTGCATCTCTGTGATTCTCGTGACCTTATGGTTGCAAGATGGCTGCAATAGCACCAAGCATCACAACTTCTCACAATGTTGATAAGTTCCAAAGCAGGAAAGATGGGATGAGTCTCCTGCAGCCCGGAAGATCTTTCCTAGAATCCCCCAGCTGATTTCTTATGTCCGTGGCTAAATTTTCTCTACAGGTTTCCTCCCAAGAATCATTCATGGAGGTCTATAAGGCGTATCCCCAGAAACGGCCTTTGTTTTAGGGAGACTTTCTTAACAAAATTGTTGATGAGTGGGACACCTGGGTGGCTCAGTCAGTTAAGCCTCTGACTTGGGCTCAGGTCATGACCTCACCATTTGTGGGTTTGAGCCCCATGCCGGTCTCTGTGCTGACAGCTCAGAGCCTGGAGCCTGCTTCAGATTCTCTCTCTCTCTCTCTCTCTCTCTCTCTCTCTGCCCCTTCCTCACTCATGCTCTGTCTCTGTCTCTCAAATAAACTTAAAAAAAAATTTTTTTTAGTTGCTGATGAGTTAAGACATCAAAAAATTGCCCCCAAGCTCAAAATGTGCACTCTACTGAGAAAGTGGAACACATTCATCAGCAGCCTTTTGCAGACTTCTATGAGATGGTGGTGACTACATTTGCCTCTTAGGAAAGGTCTGTGAAGGAAACCAGCTGGGAGTTTACCTGGTCTCCTCCTAGTGTGCTCCTCTCACGCTCTGTCTTGAACGGTCCACCATCACTGTGGCTGGCAGGAGTAAGTAGCCATTTTCTCATCTCCTCCTCAAAGCAGACCTCTGGGTTTGTGTCTCAGGAGAAGGCACAGCATCCAGTGACACAAATTGGCCCCGGCCCAGGCAGTCTCCCAAGTTGGTGGATTTGCTAAAATTGGTAATTTGCACCTTCACGTCCTTAAAAGGTATACCTACAGGCAAAAAAAAAAAAAAAAAGTTGCAAATCCAGGAATTTAATAGCTATTTTTTTACTGAATACTTACCTGTATGCCAAACTCTAAGCTGAGTGCTTTACATATATATCCACAGGTAATGTCACTTAATCTTGTACAAAATCTTAGAAGGCTGTTGCTGACATTTTACCCTCAGTGAGAAGACAGAGACTGTGTGACATTAACCTACAGGCCATAAGGGGAAGAGTTGGATTCACTCAGATCTGTCTAATTAAAACTTGTGTGCATATCTGCCACACTTTGTTTTATTGTCAATGTGTGCAAAAAAAAAAAAAAAAAGAAAGAAAAAGAAAACAAAACAAAACCCCAAACAGCAACCACAAAAAAGACAAAAACAAAAACAAAACACCTACAAGCCATCATACAACTGATCATTGTGGTCACAAATACCCAACAAAGTGAAATCCACAAACACTCCCAACCTGTCCACACTGTGTTCTTGCTAGCAATCAGCACTCTTACGACACTCAAGAGATGCTGGATCTCTGGTCACCAGATCGTATGTGTGACTTCCTGACCACAGCCCCAAGCTAGATCAGAGAGATGGGTGTACAGGGTGTTTCCTGAATAATTGAGAAGGGCAGGGGGAGAGCCTTTACGTAGAGACTTCAACAATACTTCCTAGAACAATTCTGCAGAGCTGGCCTGCTAGGGGACAGGATTCTCTGCCACATTTGGAAGTAAAATATATCAGTCAAGTTCAATCGGGGTAGGGGGAAAAACACTTCTCTCAATTTCCAACAGAGGAAATTTAATACATGCATTGGTTGCAAGGGTGTTGGAACAGCTGGAAAGACAAAAGAAGAAAAATAACGTTCCTTGGGGATCCGTATTTGTGGGAAACCACTACCGGCCGTAGTTGGAGGAGCAGAAAGGGAAAATAGCATTACTCGTAGCCAGGGCTCAATGTGCTGCTGAGCTTCCCTTTGGACCTGAGCTGCCTGTGCAGAAACCAGAGCCCGTAGTCCAGCTACTGTTATTGCTGGTGCAGCCTCAGCCACTGTAGCCCTCACCACTATTCCTCCAAATGCTGGAAGAAGGACAGAATTCACTTCTCTATACCTGCCTTGCCAGTCTCCTGACATCGCCACCCACTGGCCAAACATAACCAAACACCCAGTGGGGAGGGAATCTACAAAGGGAGCTTGCCCTGACGCACCCAGACCACCGGAAGGCAGGGTGAAGTGTAAGCAAATAGGCAAAAGACCAGCATATTAGGGGGACAGGGAACAGTTTTTGTAGCTTTTAGCTCCAGGAATCTCCTACCCTAGGTAGGAGAAACCACTGCATCTACAACTGTTGGGACCAGAGTCACAGTGCCTCTCCTAGATCTATACAGACAAAAGTTGCAGGCCTCACCATCATCAAAATCATATACTTTGTTCGTCCAACGACACAGTTATGAAAAATGAAAAGCCAAGCCACGCACTTGGGGAAAAAATTTCCAAAGCATATGTCCAATGGAGGATTTTTTCTAGAAGATATAAAGAACTTTTACAACTTAATAGACAACCAACCCATGCTCTTATCCTCCCTTGTCCTCTTATCCTGGCCTGAGATCTCTTCTGGGCTGCTCCAGCTGTATGCTGGAGAACAACCCCTTGAGCTGGGACAGTCAGGGGCTCTCTATGTGATGATTTGCAAATTGTGTCTGGAAGACTGCTTTCAGGCCCATGCCTGACTGTTGGTGCTCTTGCATTAGTTTCCTAGGGCTGCTGTAACAAATTATCACAAACTGGGTGTCACAAAACAACAGAAACTTATCCTTTCATAGTCCTGGAGGCCAGACATCTGAAATCAAGGCGTTGCAGGGTTGGCTCCTTCTGGAGGATCTAAAGTAGAATCTGTTCTGAGACTCTCTCAAACTTCTGGTGGCCACTGGCAACCCTTGGCATTCTTTGGCTTAAGGCTGCAGAAGTCCAATTTCTGCCCTCCTCTTCACAGGCCTTCTTCTCTCTGTATCTCCTTCTATCTCTAATAAGAATGCTCATCATTGGATCCAGCTAACCCTGGGTGATATCATTAAGGTCCAATCTAATCCTGGATGATATCATTTCAAGATCTTTACCTTAACTTCATCAGAAAGGCCTTTATTCTAAATAAGGTCACATTCTGATCTTCTGGGTGGACGTATCCCTTGGAGTCCACAATTCAACCCTCTACCATCCTGAACTCAGAGACTCTCTTAGTCTTGGCAACCCCCAAGCTATATTCAAGAAGGTGAGATTCCAGTCTCCCATACTCTGTTTCCCCTAGGCCACTCTGGGAGTTTCTGCTGCTCCCATAAGGCTCACAAGATGTGGTCCCAAGAAGGACAGGAGAAGGATACCTCCTTCTTTTCTAGGCCTAGGTTCAAGACCAGTTAAAACAAGGTACCTGGGTGGTTCATGCAGTTAAGGTCTGACTTCAATGCAAGTCATGATCTCATGGCGTGGGCTTGTGAGTTTCAGCCCTGCGTTGGGCTCTTTGCTGGCAGTGCAGAGCTCACTTGGAAAACTCTGTCCCCATCTCCGCTGCCCCTCCCCTGCTTGTGTGCACATGCTTTCTCTCTCGCAAAAATAAATTAAAAAAAAAAAAAGTTAAACCACAGGTTCAAAATTAATTTTAGAACAACTGGTATTCCAAGTAAGCACTCAACAAATGGTCCCCATCATGACAATGTTGGTAATTATTGCTGTGGTTATAATTACCCTGTGAAATGAAAATCCAGTATTGAAATTATCTTACATCATCGTATATCAAAAATAACTACTCTCAAGTCATGAACAAATGTATTTCTGGCTCATATAAAAACACTATTGAACTGGAGGGTATTATGCTAAGTGAAAGAAGTCAGTCAGAGAAAGACAGATATCATGTTTTCACTCATATGTGGATCTTGAGAAACTTAACAGAAGACTATGCGGGAAGGGCAGGGGGAAAAATAGTTACAAACAGAGAGGAAGGGAGGCAACCCACAAGAGACTCTTAAATACAGAGAGCAAACTGAGGGTGGATGGGGGGTGGCGGAAGGGGAGAGTGGGTGATGGGCATGGAGGAGGGCACCTGTTGGGATGAGCACTGGGTGTTGTATGGAAGTCGATTTGACAATAAATTATATTAAAATTTTTTCACTAGAAAAAAATATGTAAATAAACAAAACACTATTGATATCTGCTCGTGCTCATTATGACTGAAATCAAAGTCATGAGGACACAGCATGTGAAATGCATAAGCTCATGTTTTACAAATCAACTATCACAGTGGAAGCCTGCTATGGCTTGGCACCCTAACAGTTAAACACGGATGAGAGTGAGCCTTCACAACAGTGGTAGTCTTCTGCCATTGGTAATTATTTCAAGTAGCTCATATTGTCCTCCTGGAAATAGATTCAGTGACATTTAGCTTTTTGGTCTTGAGAAGCAAAGGACAAATCCCCCAACAGAAGGCTCACCCAACCTGTTCTTTGCTCTTACTGATGTGAAGTTATTTCCCCACAGCCACCATTGATACAAATGGAACCACTCTTCTGTTCCATGATAGCAAATTCTGCCACAGGGGGAAGCCCTTCTCCGTCCAAAATGTTGAAGGAGCCTTTTGCTCTCTGCTCTCCACATTATTCCTCTGAAGCAATGAGCATATAATAGCCTCACAGGGAGGTCATGATAGCCACACAGATAATTTAAATTGTTGTAAGTGCTTTGCTAGCAGGAGTATGGGATGTTCTGGAAGCACACGTGGGCCTTAAGGAATTTCCGCGAGTGAAAATGGAGAAAAGCTGGTGACTGGGGCTGATGGCACAAAGCAGGTGTGAGGAAGCCAAAGCCCTGAGTATGTTTAGGGCAGAACGACAAGGCTAGAAAGATTGGGTCATGGGAGACTCTGTTTATGGTGTATATCACAACATCTAATTAACTCAGCCCTTAAATAATGCCAATGTATTCCTTGTATTAAGGATCCTTTCCTGACTAAGACTTTTTACTCTAGATGTATCTGGCAGATGGTAAGGCCTCGCCTCATTCACTGGGTTGGTCACTTTCAGAGCGCGTGACATGGAAACCAACAACAGTTAAAGTATGCCATTTTGGTGGCGCCTGGGAGGCTCAGTTAGTTAAGCATCTGACTCATGACTTTGGCTCATGCCATGATCTCACGGGTTTGTGAGTTTGAGCCCTACATTGGGTTCTGTGTGCTGACAGTGTGGAGCCTGCTTGGGATTCTCTTTCTGCCCCTCCCCCACATGCTTCCTCTCTCTCTCTCAAAGTAAAGTTAAAAAAAAAAAAAGCCATTTTGTATAGCCCCTGTATTTTCATCACCTCATAGGCATCCCCGACCAACACCTGGAAATATTTGTTGAGGGCTCACCATATACCAGCATTGTCCAACCACTGTGGACGAGTTTTAAAAAGAAAAAAAAAATCATAAACCAATGCCCTTGCTCTTTGAATTTAGTTGTAGAAATACTGCGAACAATTACTTATCCTTTATCTCACTGTTTCAAGTGGGTTTTTCTGACTAAGAAGAACTCAAAGATGAGAGTAGACAGAGAAAGGTTTCATAAAAAAGGACACAAACCAGCTCAGGAAAAGAGAAGGGGACAAAGGAGTGGAGCAGGCTGCTGGGAATTGATATCAACTGAGGTCAGGTTGCGAGGGAACACAACGCAAGCAAATGAAAATGAGGTTGGGAGGTGATGAGAGCAGATAGAGAAGAGCAAAAGAACTTGGACTATGTCAACTACCCCAAAATTTGTGCAGAGAAGCCCTTCACAGTTATAGGTCATTGTATAAAACTCTCAATTTGGGAAGTATAGAAAACCGAAGAATTCTCAATAGAAAATGCTATTGGCTAAATATCCTAATGTATAAACAGAACTATCTCTAATTTCTAATGCATATCCATGTATGTGTACATGCATGCACAGTATCCTCTGAAGCACTTCATAAGAGACATAGAGATTTCGTTAAGAACCATAATGAGGGGGCGCCTGGGTGGCTTAGCCGATTAAGCATCCAATTTCGGCTCAGGTCATAATCTCACAGTTTTTGAGTTCGAGCCCCATGTCGAGCTCAGTGCTGACAGCTTGGAGCCTGGAGATTGATTTGGATTCTGTGTCTCCCCCTTTCTCTGCCCTTCCTCCATTCGTGCTCTGTCTCTGTCTCTCAAAAATAAATAAACATTACAAAATATTTTTTAAAGAACCACAATGAAATGTTTAAGAGAAAAACTCAATTAAGAATAACAGAAATTAAATGCTAAATTTGTGATACTCCATGGTCATAGCAGGATATAACTTTTGCAACAGAATGATAATGAGCTTTCAGAATCAATCTTAATTGGATTCAAGTCCAGGCTCCCCCACAATCTGTGTTCTGTTGGTCACATCAACAATGTACTTATCTAACAGGCTGAAAATAATCTCTTCATCGCTAGATTATGGCGAGAATTAGAGGAGATAGCATCTGTAAGCACCCAGCACTGTGCTAGCACATCCTGTGTGATCAATAAATGCTAATTCCCTTACATTGCTTAATGCTAATGTGGAATTAAGAAACACCAGCCTTGCCATTTGGACATTCAGAAGACAACACAAGGCCCTGTGGTGGTTAGCCTTGGAAGGAAAGAAACTGAGAATGGTCTGAGACAGACAATAAGATCAGGAAGCCCCAGGAAGAATCACAAATGGAAGAAGTTACTTTGCATTTCAATCATAAGCAAAATTCAAATTATCATCAACAGCATCTGCACAAGAAGGATAAAATGCTCTGATATAATTGGTTTGAACTTCTTTCTACTTAAGAATTTGAGAAATTAATTTTGTCCACTTTTTGCTAATCTCCCTTGGAGGGGGGGCGGTTGGGCAGTAAGAGATGAGAATGGGAAGGGCAAGTGAGGGAATGTTTCAACCACAATTTGGAAAACAATTTATAAGATGATTCTGAAGAAGGAGACCTTTACCACAGTGCAGTTAATCTGCTCCCAATTACTTTGCCTGCTGTAATGACTAAAGGTGACCTCTTCCTTCCCTGCTCACAGACTTGCTTTTTCCCCACATATTTACCGCCCCACCCCACCCCCACCCAGACACAGTGGCTCAGCCTCTAGTAAGCTCAACATCTCTCTCTAGAATTTTAAATCAAATGGCTGCAGGCAATACAGGATCCAGAACAATACATACTAAATCACAATTTGTGTCTGGAACACACTTTGATGTGACACAATTACAGGGCAACAGAGAAACATTACAAGATAAATTATTTAGCTCTACTGAAATGATTAAAATAGAGACAGGATTTGAGAAAGCACCCAAAATACAAAGCAAAGTTATTACTTATGTCCATTTGGCTACCATTTCTACTCTATGAGAGAAAAATCTAGAAAGAAGGACGATAAATGAAACTAACCTAAAGCCTTCTAGGCATTTTGGCAAAGCACCGGGAGAGGTAGAGTTAGTCAGTCAAGATTCATTAGGCACTTGTGGTGCCCACAGGGGGGAAGGAAGTGCTCCCGGAGCCCTGTCATCAGTTTTAGATTCTCAGAAACTCCTGAGGGACACTTCGTGTGTCTTGATAGTTTTTCCAAACACTGAACAAAGACCAGGCAGTGTTTCAAGACTTTTTCAAATGATAAACAATCCTTTTTACCAACAAAGAACAGACACCACGATGTCACATGTTGGTGTTCATTTATGATCTTCCTCCTTGGTGCAATTAGCCCCTTAATCCATAAACTCTTGAGTTCCTACTGTGTGCCAGCCACTAATCCAACTGCTTTTAAGGACTTCACATCGCGGTGAAGAGCAAACAGGTAAACAGAGAGATGCATTAATTTCTAATGAGTGGAATGAAGAGGTAACCGTGAGGTGTCATGAGTAGGGGGAGTGTATTTAACCCAAACTGGAAAGTGGGGAGCTCAAGAAGTCTTCGTAAAGGGAATGACATCTCTGACTAGGTTTGTTGTTGTTGTTGTTGTTGTTGTTTGTTTGTTGTGTTTTTTAAAACTAGATATTAGGTTTTTAAAGTTAAGTAGGAGCTATTCTAACAAAGAAGTCAGGGTGAGTTGGTGGTGATAACGATGGCCCAGGTAGCCAAGAGGTGCTGTGGAAAGGCACAAGGAAAAACTAGCACAATCTTTGGGGACTGATATTGGGGGCTACATCTAGCATAAAGTGGAGGGCATGAAGGGTTAAGGGTGCTGAGACATGCTGAGAGGTCAATCATGTCAGCGAGGGTAAGCGGAAGCCAAGTCTGCAAAAGCCTTGGATGCCCTAAGGAGTATGATTGTTATCCTCAAAGCAGTTCAAAGCCATCGTAGGATTTTAGCAGGGAAGTTCACAGTTCAAGATTTGTATTCTTCTCACTGCAGCAAAGGTAAAAAATGGACCTAAGATCACAGCGGTGAAACAGTTTTACTCCACATAGAATAGGATGCCATTCCCCTCTCTGTACTCCCTAGAAGTGCAGGCGGTGCAGGAGAAGACACATTTGGAAGAAAGAGGGAAAGAAGAGCTCAGTTTAGGAAATGTTAAACTTATGGTGCCTGTGCTACGTCCCAGTGAATGTGTCCACTTTGATTTACGGAAGAGGTTCAGGGTGGTGGTACAGATTGGGGAACAGGTGACTGTGGATGCCGTGGAGGCAGGGCTAATGCTCAGCTGTGATGCTCTGGCATGGCTCTATCAGATGCTTATGGCCAGAATCTGTTTCTATTTGTCCATGCCCACCTTTGCCAGTTATTAAATATTGTGACCAGAATCTCCATATGAGATGATCCAGAATGACGGTAGGAAAGGGTTGAAGATAGAACTCTACAAAATGTTCATGTATTTACTAGAAGACCAAAGATGAAGGGGGAGGAGGAGGAAGAAGAGGGGGAGAAAGAGGAGGAGGAAGGAGAGGTAGGAGATTTATAACAGCAAAGACCAGTAGGAATGTTTCAAACCGAGAGTTAATAGTGTCTGGGGAGGGGCACTTACATGGCTCAGTCGGTTAGGTGTCCCGACTCTTCGTCTTGGCTCAGGTCGTCATCTCATGATTTGTGAGATGGAGACCTGAGTCAGGCTCTGTGCTGAGAGTGCAGAGCCTGCTTGGGATTCTCCCTCTCTCTCTCTCTCTCTGTCCCTTCCCCACTCACATGCACACTTTCTCTCTCTCTCTCTCTCTCTCTCTGAAAAATAAATAAATAAATAAATAAATATTAAAGAAAAGATAGTGTCGGGGAAGGGGAGCATATGAAGGAGAGAAGACCCTGGACATATTTCAATTTGAGAGAGAAAGAAAGTACGTGGATGAAGAGTAAAGCAACAGAAGAGAGAGGGGTGAACAATAATAGAATGATGTCCTAAAGTAAATAGGAAAAGATAAGTACAGAACCTTCTACTATGTGGATCTATGTAATTATAGGGGGAGGAACTGGGAAACGATTGAGAGAGGGGAAGTAGCGGAAAAGATAGGGCAGTTCCTCTCACGATGTACAAGGCTAGAGTTTCAGCTGGGAGATTTCAGAGAGGTGATATGTAGGAAACCCAAGGAGAATGTTGTGTTTTGAAATGTGAAGAGCTCAGAGGAACCTCACCAGAGCTGGGCTGGAAAAAGTATACTTAAAAATACTCACCAAAGTTTAATCTTGTTTTTCTAATAGCTCTCTAGAGACTGGGTATAAAAACAGAAGAGGTAATCGTGTGGTTTGATTTAGCAGTGGAGTTTTGCTGCTAAATGAGGCTAGATGAGGAAACAAGAAAGTTGTCAAAGAGCGTTATTAGTCTTGTCTATACTTAGAGACACAAGAAAGGAGAGGAAGAGCAAGGATGAATGGAGAATCAAGAAAAATTGGAGAATAGGTATGAGTATAGAAATAAGAGAGCTAGAATGATATGAAAAGGTAATGTAAAGATGTAGATCTTTAGGATTTCACTGGAGGGGCAATTCCGAATGCTATGAGGTATCCAGAATCCTAAGCAGGCTCCAGGCTCTGAGCTGTCAGCACAGAGCCTGACGAGGGGCTCAAACTCACAAACCGTGAGATCATGACCTGAGCCAAAGTCGGACGCTTAACTGGCTGAGCCACCCAGGCACCCCTCAAGCCCAGTTCGCTTTGATTCCAAGGTCTGGCCCCTTCAATAATGGTGGGGCTTGAGGAGCACCTGGGTGGCTCAGTTGGTTGAGAGTGGGATTTCAGCTCAGGTCATGACCTCACAGTTTGTGAGATCAAGCCTCTGTCAGCACAGAGCCCACTTTGGATCCTCTGTCTTCCTCTCTCTCTGTGCCTCCCCTGCTTGTTCTCTCTCTCTCTCTCTCTCTCTCAAAAATAAATAAACATTTAAAAAAATAACAGTAAGGCTTGAGAAGAAGATGGGGGCAGTGAGGCGGTGTGCCCAGCGGTTCCAGGGATCTGTCTTTTGCTTCAACAGTATTTGGACAGAACAGACCCAGGAATGCCCCCTCTACCAGCCTCTGACCACCCTCCAACCTTTTTGCCAGTGGCAACCAGAGCCATCTTCTTGGCCACCATCTGCCTCTGGGACCAACCAATACTTTCTTTCCAACTTAGCTCCTAATCACCAATCAACCATGAGCTCCCAGATTAGTTAGAATTATTACACTGAGGTGGAGGTTGCCAACAACCTCATGATCAACATGCATCTGAGGGCCTCCTACACCTACCTCTCTCTTGGCTTCTATTTCCACTGCAAGGATGTGGCTGGGGGGTGGGGGGTGAGGAAGGGGGCACTTCTTCTGCGGTTGGCTGAGGAGAGGCTAGAGGGCACTGAGCTTCTCTTGAAGATGCAAAACCAGTGCAGCAGCCGCAACCTCTTCTAGAACATGCAGAAGCTGTCCCAGGATGAATAGGTAAAACCCTGGACACCTCGGAAGCCACCTGGTTCTGGAAAAGAACCTGAACGAGGCCCTTTTGGATATGCATGCCCTGGGTTCTGCCTGAGTAGACTCCCATGTCTGTGACTTCCTGGAGAACCACTTTCTGGATGTAGAGGTAAAACTCATCAAGGATATGGGGAAACACCTGACTAAGATCTGCAGGCTCGTTGGCCCATAGGTTGGCTTGGCTGAGTATCTCTTCCAAAGGCTCACCCTTGGGCATGTCTCTGAAGCCCAGCTGCCCTTTGAGGGGCTCCTCGACCATATGGTTCATAAGCCTGACCATACACTGCAAATTTCTGGAGTCCCCAGATAAATAGAAGAACTCAGGAGGACTTAGGCCTCTGTAGAAGAAGCCTGCTGTGGCCTAAATGATCACACTTCTGAGGGCATGGAATGTTAGCTGATAAAAAACAATCAGGGAATGTATCATGTTGGCTCCATAAGGAAAATAATGAAGGCTTTGGCTACTAGGCAAATCATTCTCACTAGTGAAGACTCTTAAAGGTTTTGCTGATTATCTCAGTTTTCTTGACCACCATCCTTTTGGTCCCTACAGTATCTGATTTTGTCTTCTATCATGCTATATTTGACTCCTATTGTTCATCATGTATATGTCATTACTGAATGCCCAATAAATGGCTTGTTCATCCTAACCAATTACTAAGCATATTATAGGTGCCTGATAGGCATGTCTTTGAATCTCTGGAGGAAACGATGAACGCTTTTAATGTACCATCTTGTGTTTTCTTTTCATCATCTTGTTAATATATGGTTTGCACAACATCTTATATTTTCTTTTGAGAACTTGAAGCCCAGTAGGCAGGATGTGCTCTGAGAGAGCTCTAAAAGTCATAACATAACATTTCCAGGCCTCAACTCAACATTTCCATTCCCACCATGCACAGACAACTGGGAGAAGGAAGTGAACCTGTGGAATCTTCACAGACCTGAGTTCTCAGGCATAGCACAAAGGGAAGGAGAGTTTACAGTCCACTTTTGTTATTTACCCAAAGAGAAATTATTTGCCTTGCAGAAATAGAAATTGCAATTTCTGAAGAGCACTGAGATGGTTAATAACTCCATTTTTTCCATCTCTTTTAAGCCTGTCTAGTGAGGTGGTACATTGTTTAATCAAGAAAATCTATCTCCTCCTTAAGGACCTACCCAACTGGGAGATTCCAAAGTTGTTGACAGGTTATTTTTGAAAACTATATATCTGCTCATGAGGTGAGCTGAAGGAAAAAGAATTTAATAACAAATAAATTTGCCCCAAGCTCACAATCCACTGCCTAGTCTCTAAATACCATGAAATATCTGGCCCACAGATACTACTGCTCAACTTCATCAAACAGATACATTATGAATCTTTAGCCCTCCTCAAATGATTAGCCAAAAGCGGAAGAGGAGCCAAGATGGCGGAACAGCATGAAAGTTTTTTGTGTGTCTTGCATCCATGAAATACATTCAGACCAACACTAAACCATCCTACACACCTAGAAAACTGATTGCAGGATTAACACAACAATCTGCACAACCTGAACCACAGAATTCAGCAGGTACGCGGCACGGAGAGCTGAACTTGGGGAGTGAGAAGCCGCGACAGGTAGGGAACCGCTTTTGCGGGCACAGAGAGGACAGAGACTGGGGAGGGAGGCAGAATACAGGAAAAGCAGCCCTCCCCAAAAGCAGCTGGAGAGAAAGTGGAAAATTGGAAACAGCCACAGGGACTAAACTAAAAAGGGAGAAAGGAGAAAGGAGAGGGTTTAAATTACATTAAGACTGTAAACAAGGGGAGCGCAAAGGCTGCAATTCCGCAGCTCCATACCTGGCGGTGCTCTGGTGAGAAGGGCGAATCCCCAGGAACAGAGTGGGGTCTGGGAGAATCTCGTGTCACACGGGGAAAAGCAGTTCCCCTGCTGGAAGGACATTTGGTAGAGACTGTTGAAGCCACCTCGTCCCAGCAGACCCCAGAAAAAACGGCCACATTCACTGGTGCTGGAACGAGGTCATTAAGGGTGAAGCCTGGTGCCAAATGTGTGTTGTGATTTTCCGTAATCCCTGAAAAGCTGCTGCTACACTGTCTCGCGAACATTTTCTGGGACAGGCTGGCACGTGGCCTCAGTCTTGGGGCACCAGCAGCAGCAGGGTCAAGCAAGCGTTCCTGGGTGCAGCCGACATTTGGCCATTGCTCATTTGGCCATTGCTCAGTGAGACCCTCCTGCAGAGGGGCGGAACGGGTCAAAGCTGCAGCCCTTCAGAAGTAAGGGGCCAGGGAAAACAGCCGCATCTGAGACAAAACTTGGGAGAGAGGTACTGCCTGGAGCCTGGTCATGGAGAGTGAAAAAGCAGGGAGTGTACAGGAGCTGAAGACAGAGGACCGGTGCGCGATTGCTGATCCAGGAGAACAGACTGGGTGGCTGGGTGGCTGGGTGGCACCATTTTCACCGCTCCCGCGCATGCGCATACGCACCTACGAGCACTGCAACAATCCACCCCAGTAGGCTAGCAGCTCCATCTAGTGGAGAGCGGAGCTGTTACACTTTGCCCTGCACAACTGGGCCAACTTCACTCCTCAAGAACACAAGTCTCACCTCTGGCTTTATAGACTATAAAGAGCTACACAGACTGACTTCTAGGGGAAAACAAAACAATTTCAGCCCTACTTCAATCTGTTAGCAGGTTCATCTGTTCAATTTTCTTTCTTTTTTTTTTCTTTTTTCTTTTTTCTTTTACAATTCTTTTCTTTTTCTTGAATACAGAAAGAGAAAAAATTCATTTTTATTTTCAATTTTTATTAAAAATCTTTTTCTTTAATTTTTATTACTATATTTTTTACTTTTGTGTAAATTTTTTCAAATTCTATTTTACTTCCATCATTTTATTTTAGTCTACTTCAGTGTATTCACCTTTTTAAATTTTCAAACAATTTCCTTTTTTTCTTTCTTTTTCTTTTTTCCCTTTTACATTTCTTTTCTTTTTCTTGAATGCAGAGAGAGAAAAACTTAATTTTTACTTTAAATTTCTATTAAAAATATTTTATTACTATCTTTTTTGCCTTTATGTAAATTTTTTCAAATTCTATTTTACTTCCATCATTTTATTTTAGTCCACTACAGTATATTCACTTTTTCAAAATTTAAACCAATTTTTTTTCTTTTTTCTCTTTTTTGTTTCTTTTCTTTTTTTCTTAAACACAGAAAAAGAAAAAATTCATACTTATTTTTAATTTTTATTAAAAATATTTTTCTTTAACTTTTTTTCTACTATATTCTTTACTTTTGTGTATATTTTTTCAAATTCTATTTTACCCCCATCATCTCATTTTAGTCTACTTCAGTGTATTCATTTTTTCAAATTCTCAAACGATTTCCTTTTTTTTCTCCTCCCACTTTTTTTCTCTAATCTGTCAAACCACTTTCAACATCCAGACCAAAACACACCTAGGATCTAGCATCATCTATTCGATTTGTGTGTGTGTGTGTTTAATTTTTAATTTTAATATTTTTGTAATTTTAATTTTTTTAAATTTCAATTCTTCTACCGCATTAATTCCTTTTCTCCCTTTAAAATGACAAGATGAAGGAATTCACCCCAAAAGAAAGAGCACAAAGAAACGACAGCCAGGGATTTAACCAACACAGATACAAGCAAGATGTCTGAACCAGAATTTAGAGTCACGATAATAAGAATACTAGCTGGAGTCAAATATAGATTAGAATCCCTTTCTGCAGAGATAAAAGAAGTAAAAAATAGCCAGAATGAAATTAAAAATGCTGTAAGTGAGCTGCAGTCACAGATGGATGCAGCGGCGGCAAGGATGGACGAGGCAGAACAGAGAATCAGCGATAAAGAGGACAAATTTATAGAGAATAACGAAGCAGGAAAAAAAGAGGGCAATTAAAGCAAAAGAGTACAATTTAAGAATTAGAGAAATCGGTGACTCATTAAAAAGGAACAACATCAGAATCATAGAGGTCCCAGAAGAGGAAGAGAGAGAAAGAGGGGTAGAAGGGTTATGTGAGCAAATCATAGCAGAAAACTTTCCTAACCCGGGAAAGACACAGACATCAAAATCCAGGAAGCACAGAGGACCCCCCATTAGATTCAACAAAAAACGACCATCAACAAGGCATATCATAGTCAAATTCACAAAATACTCAGGCAAGGAGAGAATTGTGAAAGCAGCAAGGGAAAAAAAGTCCCTAACCTACAAGAGAAGACAGGTCAGGTTTGCAGCAGACCTATCCACAGAAACTTGGCAGGCCAGGAAGGAGTGGCGGGATATATTCAGTGTGTTGAATCAGAAAAATATGCAGCCAAGAATTCTTTATCCATCAAGGCTGTCATTCAAAATAGAAGGAGAGATAAAAAGTTCCCCAGACAAACAAAAATTAAAGGAGTTTGTGACCACTAAACCAGCCCTGCAAGAAATTTTAAGGGGGACTTTCTGAGGGGAGAAAAGATGAAAATATATATATATATAAATAAATAAATACCCAAAGCCACAAAGATTAAAAAGTGTCAGAGAACATACCAGAAATTCCAACTCTACAAGCATCATAATGGCAATAAATCCATATCTTTCAGTACTCACTCTCAATGTCATTGGACTCAATGCTCCAATCAAAAGACATAGGGTAACAGAATGGATAAGAAAACAAGATCCATCTATATGCTGTTTACAAGAGACCCACTTTAGACCTAAAGACACCTTCAGATTGAAAATAAGGGATGGAGAACCATCTATCATGCTAATGGTCAACAAAAGAAAGCCAGAGTAGCCATACTTACATCAGACAATCTAGACTTTAAAATAAAGACTGTAACAACAGATGCAGAAGGGCATTATATCATAATCAAGGGGTCTATCCACCAAGAAGACCTAACAATTGTAAACATTTATGAGCCAAATGAGAAAGCACCCCAATATATGAATCAATTAATCACAAACATAAAGAGACTCATCGATAGTAATACTATAATAGTAGGAGACTTCAACTTCCCACTCACAGCAATAGACAGATATCTAATAAAAAAATCAACAAGGAAATAATGGCTTTGAATGACACACTGGACCAGATGGACTTAACAGATATATTCAGAACATTTCATCCTAAAGCAGCAGAATATACATTCTTCTCCAGGGCACATGGAACGTTCTCCAGAACAGACCGTATTCTGGGACACAAATCAGCCCTAAGTAAGTACAAAAAGATCGAGATCATACTGTGCATATTTTCAGACCACAACGCTATGAAACTCAAAATCAACCACAAGAAAAAAATTGGAAAGGTAACAAATACTTGGAGACTGAAGAACATCCTACTAAAGAATGAATGGGCTAACCAAGTTAAAAAGTTAAAAAGGAAATTAAGAAGTATATGGAAGTCAATGAAAATGATAACAACACAACCCAAAACCTCTGGGATGCAGCAAAGGCGGTCATAAGAGGGAAGCATATAGCAATCCAGGCCTTCCTAAAGAAGGAAGAAAGATCTCAGATACACAACCTAACCTTACGCCTTAAGGAGCTGGAAAAAGAAAAGCAAATAAAACCCAAAACCTGCAGAAGACAGAAAATAATAAAGATTAGAGCAGAAATTAATGCTATTGAAACCAAAAAAAAAAAAAAAAAGTAGAACATATCAATGAAACCAGAAGCTTGTTCTTTGAAAGAATTAACAAAATTGATAAACCACCAGCCAATCTGATCAAAAAGAAAAAGGAAAGGACCCAAATAAATAAAATCAAGAATGAAAGAGGAAAGATCACAACCAACACAACAGAAATAAAAACAATAATGAGAATATTATGAGCAATTATATGGCAATAAAGTGGGTAATCTGGAAGAAATGGACAAATTCCTAAAAAGATATACACTACCAAAACTGAAGTAGGAAGAAATAGAAAATTTGAACAGACCCATAACCAGTAAGGAAATCGAATTAGTAATCAAAAATCTTCCAAAGAGCAAGAGTCCAGGGCCAGATGGCTTTCCAGGGGAATTCTACCAAACATTTAAGGAAGAGTTGACACCTATTCTCTTGAAACAGTTCCAAAAATAGAAATGGAAGGAAAATTTCAAAACTCTTTCTATGAAGCCAGCATTGCCTTGATTCCAAAACCAGACAGAGACCCCACTAAAAAGGAGAACTATAGGCCAGTTTCCCTGATGAACATGTATGCAAAAATCCTCAACAAGATATTAGCCAATCAGATCCAACAATACATTAAAAAAATTATTCACCAAGATCAAGCAGGATTTATGCCTAGGATGCAGGGCTGGTTCAATATCCGCAAAAACAATTAACGTGATTCATCACATCAATAAAAGAAAGGACAAGAATCATATGATCCTCTCAATACATGTAGAGAAAGCATTTGACAAAATAC